>NC_060139.1:677157645-677306475 GCF_021461385.2 Schistocerca piceifrons
TCAAAAAATTAACTGTTGGTAAGACGGGTGCCAGGTTGAGATTCATTGGGAGAGTCCTTAGAAAATGTAGTCCATCAACAAAGGAGGTGGCTTACAAAACACTCGTTCGACCTATACTTGAGTATTGCTCATCAGTGTGGGATCCGTACCAGGTTGGGTTGACGGAGGAGATAGAGAAGATCCAAAGAAGAGCGGCGCGTTTCGTCACAGGGTTATTTGGTACGCGTGACAGCGTTACGGAGATGTTTAGCAAACTCCAGTGGCAGACTCTGCAAGAGAGGCGCTCTGCATCGCGGTGTAGCTTGCTCGCCAGGTTTCGAGAGGGTTCGTTTCTGGATGAGGTATCGAATATATTGCTTCCCCCTACTTATAACTCCCGAGGAGATCACGAATGTAAAATTAGAGAGATTCGAGCGCGCACAGATGCTTTCCAGCAGTCGTTCTTCCAGCGAACCATACGCGACTGGAACCGGAAAGGGAGGTAATGACAGTGGCACGTAAAGTGCCCTCCGCCACACACTGTTGGGTGGCTTGCGGAGTATAAATGTAGATGTAGATGTAGAAAGTCATGGGATAGCGATATGCTCATATACAGATGGCTGTAGTATCGCGTACACAAGGTATAAAAGGGCAGTGCATTGGCGAAGCTGTCATTTCCACACAGGTGACTCATGTGAAAAGATTTTCGACGTATTATGACCACACATCGCGAACTACCAGACTGAACGCGGAATAGTAGTCCGTGGTAGACTTATGAGACATTCCACTTTGGAAATCGTTAGGGAATTCAATACTTCGAGATCCACAGTGTCAAGAGTGTGCGCGAGAATATCAAATATACGGCATTATCTCTCAAAGCGGATAACGCAGTGGTCGACGGCCTTCACTTAACGACCGGTAACAGGGACGCTCCCAGTGCTAACAGACAAGCAGCACTGCGTGAAATAACTGCAGAAATCAATGTAGGATCTGCGGCAAACGTATCCGTTAGGACAGTGCTGCGAAATTTGGCGTTAATGGGTTACGGCAGCAGACGACAGACGCGAGTGCCTTTGCTAACATCACGACATCGCCTGCAGCGCATCTCCTGGGCTCGTGACCACATCGGTTCGACCCTAGACGACTGGAAAACCGTGATCTGATCAGATGAATCCAGATTTCAGTTTGTAAGAGCTGGTGGTAAGCTTCGACTGTGGCGCAGAATCCACGAAATCATGGGCTCAAGTTGTCAACAAGAGAATGTGCAAGCTGGTGGTGGCTCCATAATGCTTTAGGCTGTGTTTACATGGAACGAATTGGGTCCTTTCAAAGAAATGTTCAGACGCGTGTGAAATCTTATGGGACTTAACTGCTGAGGTAATCAGTCCCTAAGCTTACACACTACTTAACCTAAATTCTCCTAAGGACAAACACACACACCCATGCCCGAGGGAGGACTCGAACCTCCGCCGGGACCAGCCGCACAGTCCATGACTGCAGCGCCTCAGACCGCTCGGCTAATACCGCGCGGCGAATTGGGTCCTTTAATACAGTTGAACCGATCATCCACGGGAAATGGTTTTGTTCCGCTACTTAGACACCATATGCAGCCAAACAACGATGATATTATTATGGACGACAATGAGCTATGTCACTATGACACAGCAGTGCGCAACTGGTTTGTAGAACATTCTGGACAATTCGAGTGAATGATTTGGCCACTCAGGTCGCCCGACATGAACCTTATCGAACATTTTATGGGACATAACCGCAGGTCAGTTCATGCACAAAATCCTCCACCTGCAAGACTTATATATGGTTATAGAGGCTCATTATTTCTGCACGGGATTTACAACGATTTGTTGAGTCCAAGACCACGTCGATTTGCGGCACTACGCCGGACAAAAGGAGGTCCGACACTAAACTAGCACGTATCTCACGACATTTGTCATCTCAGTGTAACGTTTCATTGGAACGTAGCCAGCACTCAGAATATACCAGTCTTGTGAAACACAACTGGCTCTTCATTCCCTCCGCCCGGGGACTGGGTGTTCGTGTTGTCCTCATCATCTTATAATCATGCGCGAAGGACTGAGAACGGAAATGGAAAGTTTTGGAACTTGTACGGGCGCTGTTGATCAAGATGTTGAGCGCCTCACAAACCAACATCATCATCTTCTTTATTCCCATAATGTGATGAATTTTATTGACTGGTTTCAAATTGAGTCCATATTTCTATATTTCCAGAAAGCTTTTGACATCGTTCCTCATAAGCGACTGCTAATCAAATTGCGTGCCTATGGAATATCGCCTCAGCTGTGCGGTTGGATTCGAAATTTCCTGTCAGATGGGTCACAGTTCGTAGTAACACACGGGATGTCATCGACTGAACCGGAAATTTAACCTGTCGTTCCCCAAGGAAGAGTTTGTAGGCCCTTTGGTGTGCTTAATGTATATAAATGATTTAGGAGACCATCTGAGAAGCCCTCTCAGATTGTTTTGATGATGATGTGTTTTACCATTTAGTAAAGTCTTGAGAAGATCAAAATTAATAATTATATGATTTGCGTAGGGTATGTACATTGAAGCGCAAAAAAAAAAAAAAAAAAAAAAAAAAAAACTGGTGTAGGCATGGGTATTCAAATACAGAGATATGTAAACAGGCAGAATACGGCGCTGCGGTCAGCAACGTCTATATAAGACAAATGTCTGGGGCTGCTGTTAGATCGGTTAATGCTCCTAAAGAGGCAGATTATCAAGATTTAAGTGCGTTGCAAATTGGTTCAAATGGCTCTGAGCACTATGGGACTTAACATCTGAGGTCATCACTCCCCTAAAAGTTAGAACTACCTAAACCTAACTAACCTTAGGACATCACACACATCCATACCCGAGGCAGGATTCGAACCTGCGACCGTAGCAGTGGCGAGGTTCCGGACTGCAGCGCCTAGAGCCGCTCGGCCACCCGGGCTGGCTACGTGGGTTTCAGCATGGTATTATAGTCGACGCACGAGCGATGGGGCACAGCATCTCCGAGGTAGCGGTGGAGACTCTCTAATGGTGTGGGGCGTGTGCAGTTGGAGTGACATGGGATCCCTGATACGTCTAGATACGACTCTGACAGGCGACACGTACGTAAGCATCCTGTCTGATCACCTGAGTCCATTCATGTCCATTGTGCATTCCGACGGATTGGGCAATTCCAGCAGGACAATGAGACATCTCACATGTTCATAATTGCTACAGAGTGGCTCCAGGAACACTCTTCTGCGTTTAAACTCTTCCGCTAGCCATCAGACTTCCCAGACACGAACGTTATTGAGCATATCTGAGATGCCTTGTAACATGCTGTTCAGAAGAGTTTTCCACCCCCTCGTACTCTTGCGGATTTATGGACAACCCTGCAGGATTAATGGTGTCAGTTCCCCCCAGAACTTCGTCAGAATTAGTTGAGTCCATGCCACGTCGTGTTGCGGCATTTGTGCGTGCTCGCGGGGGCCCTACACAGTATTAGGCAGGTGATTGAGATCCTTTAGCTCCTTAGTGTGTGTTGTGCGAAAAGTGGCGATTAGGCCTGGACAGTAAAAAGTGTGTGTTTCACATCAAAGACTGCATTTTATAGACGGAACATATAGAAGGTGTAACAAATTTATTAAACCGCTTGTCGCCACTACACATGCTCGTCTTCTTCTGGAGTACAGTATTGGATACTTAACGCATAATACTGAGGCAAAACATCGAAAAATATCCAAGAACGGCAGCTCGTTTTGTGTTACTACGATATACGGGCGAGAGTGTCACGGATATGACAAGCAACTTGGTGTATTAGCCATTAAAAGAAAGACACTAGTTACAGCGAGATCTTTCCACGAAATTACGATCACCAATTTTCTCCTCCGAATGCCAAACTACAATATTTTGTTGACTTCCTCTCACATAGTAAGAACTAAATATCATGATAAAATGAGAGAAAACAGAGCTCGCTCGGAAAGATTTAAGCGTTCATTTTTCCCATGTGCCATGCGAGAGTGCAAAAGGAGGGAAATAGTCTGAAATTGATTCTATGAATCCTCTGCCAAACACTTAATGTGAGTTAGAGAGTAATTATATAGATGTGGAGGTAAAAAGTGGTCGCTTCATTTTACAGACGTAGCTGCTCCGATTCTTCGTGGCAGAAGTTTTCATCACCAACAAGCAAAAGGATGGGAGGTGAAAGCGAACATCTCCCAGTCACCAAACGGGACACTAGTGGCATAGTTTACATCCCAAAACCTTTGATGATGATGATGTTTGGTTTGTGGGGCGCTCAATTGCCCGGTTATCAGCGCCTGTACAAATTCTCAACCTTTGCTTAGTCCAATTTTGCCATTTTCACGAATGATGATGAAATGATGAGGACAACACAAACATCCAGTCATCTCGAGGGGGGTGAAGATCCCTGATCCCGCCGGGAATCGGACCCAAAACCTTTCTGTCATTTCATGGAAGGAGGGAGGGTGTATAACTCTACAGTGTGAAGAATAACAACTTGATACTGTCAGAACTGGGTAGAGGACGTCGAATTCAACACATCTGCCCAATTATCGTGCGTCGGAAAGGTACCAAACATGAAACGTCAGCCAATCAACGGTGAACTCAAGGAAATCAACACCCATGTAGAGCTGATCGCAAGAATTTTCGATGCCGCGACAATCATTCACAACGTGCCAGGAATTTTCGAGAGGGTGTAACAACCATTTTTCTTCGACTACATTAACTTCGACAGCTGTTGGAGGCAATAAATTGAAGCACACCCTGTAAAAAATGATTTTTGTTCTTTACCTTGCTCTGGGCTTCTTATTACGTTATTATTCTCTCCTCTGTATTGCTGAATCTTTACATCAAACAGTGTTATTAATACCGATGGGAAAAAACGATCATTTAAAATTGATATCGGCATTTCACTTCCGAATAACGGGTATTTTTTCTCGGTTATAACAGGTATTTTTATTTTTTTCTATTAACCGGGTAAAATACCGAAATATCAGTTAGCCGTAACAGCAATGCTAAAGTTTTCGTTTTTAAGTAAACTTTTAATGAAATAGTATTTTTATACGTAAAATTTGCATAGCTTTGAAATATTGAGTTATTACAGAAAATGAGGAAAATCGATCAGTGCTGTTTTAATAACAATGCCGATAGAAACAGGCAACAAATACGTGGCATAAGAATTGGTACAGCCCTGTTGAGACCATAATGTTCCTGTCACCATGAGGCATGGCCTATTACAGTAGATGGTACGCGTGTAACTGCAGTGTGCAAGACTTTCCCCATTTGTTCTGTTTGGTAGTTTCTTACTATCATCGTCGGACATCAGTTGTGTTTCAGAATGGCACCTTCGCTAGTCTAGAAATATTTTACAGAGCGCGATATGAATGAAGTGCAATGCTCCATTCGCTTTAAAAGGTTAAAAACAGGAGAGCCACAACAAACTTACAAATTAATATGAAAAGAAAACTTAAAACTTGATAATTCATTCATGGTTTACAACAAAAATAGAAAGCGGCTGATTTGCTACGTGTGTATATAAAACATGCCTTTATCTGCTTTATGGCAACCATGCACTTCCGGACACATGTTCATAGGACCTTTTTTCCACTATTTCCTATCAGGAATCCGTCCCAACAGTTTCTGTTTCATTGACGTTGATCCTGTATATTCGATACCTCGAAATTTGATGCAGTATACCCGAAACATAAATCCAATGACAAGATATTCTTCAGACGAAAGAAAACTCGCTATCAGTAGTAAAAATATAGCTGGAGAGAACACAGCACCTCCTACAACAACAGAACATACATTTAAGAAGTGGACAGAAAAATTATATTTGACAGTCTGTAGCATATCTTAATCAAATGGAATAACTTGAAGAAACAACTAGCATATTTGTTTACCACTGAAAAATAGGGAAGCATGCGAAACAGAATGTACTGCACACGTAAGCGATACGAATCCTGCATTCGTATCCTGATATAGTGCAAAGGAACTGCGATCCCACGGTTCAATACACCACGAAAAGCGACAAAAATTCTTTTCATTAAATCTTATACAACCAGAAATCACTAAGCAAAATACTCCAGTGAAGTTTTATGAAAAGAATAAAAACGTTTTATAAAGATGTACTGGTACATGGGCTGGCCTACAGCCACGTGGTTAAAAAAATTGCGTAATTAAATAGTAATGTATATGAAACACATAAACAAAACACTTCTACGCTACCTTCAAAGTAATTGCCACTCACAACTGTTTATGGAGAAGATACACCAGCTCCTCACACGGGACCAAAGTGTTAACCTGTGCAGACTAGCTGCACCTGCGTCAGCCATCGATGCCGCCCAAGATGAAGTCCCTCTGACAATTCGCGAAGCCACTCGCTCCTCCTGCAGTTCCCGCCTCGCGTGATTTTACCGTTGCCTTGTTATTGCCAACTTGGCAGAAAAGGCAGATTCGTAAACATCTCTGCTCAATGATTTGTGTACGCAACCACAGTATTAAAGATAATCCAACGCAGTATCGTTTGAAAGTTGGCGGGATTACTACAAGTTTTTAAGAGGACATTTCAACTACTGTTAGCACACTGATATTACGAAAGAAATACGGAACATGCCTTCAATTGTACTACATGTTAGTCATTTCTCCAGTTATGTGTATGTCCTTCGCCTTCACCGTCTGGGGGTAGCTTGCCGTGGTTCGACTTATGAGCCCGTCGGCATGTCATGTTGGAACACAGTTTGCTTTGTCGATGACGATGATGATGATGATGTTTGGTTTTGTGGTGCTCTCAACTGCGCGGTCATCAGCGCCCGTGCACATTCCCAATTCGTGCACAGTCCAATCTAGCCAATTTCATGAATGATGATGGAATGATGAGGACAACACAAACACTCAGTCCCCGGGCAGTCCCCAACCCTTTGTCGAGTTATACAGACACGCATCAAGGCCATATACGAAGACTGTAACTGTAACACTGGCAGCGATTAGTTTATAACTTTTAGAAGAGAGATACATGTTTCAAAGTTTTACTGTCCTTCATAGTAGTAAGCATCAGTGTGTATAACAAAGGGTTCTAGTGTGGGGCACTTTTAGGATATCCTTAAGCAGTGCCAGTTGTCTCGAGTGGATCGGTCTACTACGATACGAATCTCTGTAACAATTCTGAAGGGAATGCCATAAAGTGCTTCCTTCAATTTGGGTGTCAAGCTGAAGTCACAAGCTCATAAGTCAGAGAAGTGTGGTGGGTAATGCAGCACTACCCAGCATCGTCGACAGGACTGACTGCGGACCTTTGGTACAGAGCCGAGTGGAGGGTCTGAATCAGAGGCTGAGACGGTTCTGTGACCGTGTGGGCTGCAGATTCCTCGACTTGCGCCGTAGGGTGGTGGGGTTTCGGGTTCCGCTGGATAGATCAGGAGTCCACTACACGCAACAGGTGGCTACACGGGTAGCAGGGGTTGTGTGGCGTGGGCTGGGCGGTTTTTTTAGGTTAGATGGTCTTGGGCAAGTACAGAAAGGGCTACAGCCTCAACGGGTGCGGGGCAAAGTCAGGACATGCGGGGACCAAGCAGCAATCGGTATTGTAATTGTCAACTGTCGAAGCTGCGTTGGTAAAGTACCAGAACTTCAAGCGCTGATAGAAAGCACCGAAGCTGAAATCGTTATAGGCACAGAAAGCTGGCTTAAGCCAGAGATAAATTCTGCCGAAATTTTTACAAAGGTACAGACGGTGTTTAGAAAGGATAGATTGCATGCAACCGGTGGTGGAGTGTTCGTCGCTGTTAGTAGTAGTTTATCCTGTAGTGAAGTAGAAGTGGATAGTTCCTGTGAATTATTATGGGTGAAGGTTACACTCAACAACCGAGCTAGGTTAATAATTGGCTCCTTTTACCGACCTCCCGACTCAGCAGCATTAGTGGCAGAACAACTGAGAGAAAATTTGGAATACATTTCACATAAATTTTCTCAGCATGTTATAGTCTTAGGTGGAGATTTCAATTTACCATATATAGACTGGGACACTCAGATGTTTAGGACGGGTGGTAGGGACAGAGCATCGAGTGACATTATACTGAGTGCACTATCCGAAAATTACCTCGAGCAATTAAACAGAGAACCGACTCGTGGAGATAACATCTTGGACCTACTGATAACAAACAGACCCGAACTTTTCGACTCTTTAAGTGCAGAACAGGGCATCAGTGATCATAAGGCCGTTGCAGCATCCCTGAATATGGAAGTTAATAGGAATATAAAAAAAGGGAGGAAGGTTTATCTATTTAGCAGGAGTAATAGAAGGCAGATTTCAGACTACCTAACAGATGAAAACGAAAATTTCTGTTCCGACACTGACAATGTTGAGTGTTTATGGAAAAAGTTCAAGGCAATCGTAAAATGCGTTTTAGACAGGTACGTGCCGAGTAAAACTGTGAGGGACGGGAAAAACCCACCGTGGTACAACAACAAAGTTAGGAAACTACTGCGAAAGCAAAGAGAGCTTCACTCCAAGTTTAAACGCAGCCAAAACCTCTCAGACAAACAGAAGCTAAACGATGTCAAAGTTAGCGTAAGGAGGGCTATGCGAGAAGCGTTCAGTGAATTCGAAAGTAAAATTCTATGTACCGACTTGACAGAAAATCCTAGGAAGTTCTGGTCTTACGTTAAATCAGTAAGTGGCTCGAAACAGCATATCCAGACACTCCGGGATGATGATGGCATTGAAACAGAGGATGACACGCGTAAAGCTGAAATACTAAACACCTTTTTCCAAAGCTGTTTCACAGAGGAAGACCGCACTGCAGTTCCTTCTCTAAATCCTCGCACGAACGAAAAAATGGCTGACATCGAAATAAGTGTCCAAGGAATAGAGAAGCAACTGGAATCACTCAATGGAGGAAAGTCCACTGGACCTGACGGGATACCAATTCGATTCTACACAGAGTACACGAAAGAACTTGCCCCCCTTCTAACAGCCGTGTACCGCAAGTCTCTAGAGGAACGGAGGGTTCCAAATGATTGGAAAAGAGCACAGGTAGTCCCAGTCTTCAAGAGGGGTCGTCGAGCAGATGCGCAAAACTATAGACCTATATCTCTGACGTCGATCTGTTGTAGAATTTTAGAGCATGTTTTTTGCTCGAGTATCATGTCGTTTTTGGAAACCCAGAATCTACTATGTAGGAATCAACATGGATTCCGGAAACAGCGATCGTGTGAGACCCAACTCGCTTTATTTGTTCATGAGACCCAGAAAATATTAGATACAGGCTCCCAGGTAGATGCTATTTTTCTTGACTTCCGGAAGGCGTTCGATACAGTTCCGCACTGTCGCCTGATAAACAAAGTAAGAGCCTACGGAATATCAGACCAGCTGTGTGGCTGGATTGAAGAGTTTTTAGCAAAAAGAACACAGCATGTTGTTATCAATGGAGAGACGTCTACAGACGTTAAAGTAACCTCTGGCATGCCACAGGGGAGTGTTATGGGACCATTGCTTTTCACAATATATATAAATGACCTAGTAGATAGTGTCGGCAGTTCCATGCGCCTTTTCGCGGATGATGCTGTAGTATACAGAGAAGTTGCAGCATTAGAAAATTGTAGCGAAATGCAGGAAGATCTGCAGCGGATAGGCACTTGGTGCAGGGAGTGGCAACTGTCCCTTAACATAGACAAATGTAATGTATTGCGAATACATAGAAAGAAGGATCCTTTATTGTATGATTATATGATAGCGGAACAAACACTGGTAGCAGTTACTTCTGTAAAATATCTGGGAGTATCCGTGCGGAACGATTTGAAGTGGAATGATCATATAAAATTAATTGTTCGTAAGGCGGGTACCAGGTTGAGATTCATTGGGAGAGTGCTTAGAAAATGTAGTCCATCAACAAAGGAGGTGGCTTACAAAACACTCGTTCGACCTATACTTGAGTATTGCTCATCAGTGTGGGATCCGTACCAGATAGGTTTGACGGAGGAGATAGAGAAGATCCAAAGAAGAGCGGCGCGTTTCGTCACAGGGTTATTTGGTAACCGTGATAGCGTTACGGAGATGTTTAATAAACTCAAGTGGCAGACTCTGCAAGAGAGGCGCTCTGCATCGCGGTGTAGCTTGCTCGCCAGGTTTCGAGAGGGTGCGTTTCTGGATGAGGTATCGAATATATTGCTTCCCCCTACTTATACCTCCCGAGGTAAAATTAGAGAGATTAGAGCGCGCACGGAGGCTTTCAGACAGTCGTTCTTCCTGCAAACCATACGCGACTGGAACAGGAAAGGGAGGTAATGACAGTGCCACGTAAAGTGCCCTCCGCCACACACCGTTGGTTGACTTGCGGAGTATAAATGTAGATGTAGATCGAACAAAACAGTTGCAACTTGCGCAGTATACGCCCGAGCATTGTCCTGCAAAATGATTGGTGGGTCTTACAGAAAGTGTCGCCGATTCTTGCTCTAAGCTGATTATTCCTGGAACACAGCCCGCAACTAACTAAGAGAAAAAAACGGCGACAGTTTCTGCATGACCTGCCCATCATTTTGCAGGAGAATGCCCGGGTGCACAAGGCACAAGTTGTGACTGATTCGTTCCGTCGGAGATGGGAAGTGCTGTGCCACCCACCACACTCCCCGGACTTACGCCCTTGTGACTTCAACTTCATTACACAGATGAAGGAAGCACGTCATGGTATTCGCTTCAGAATCTTTGAACAATAGGCCCCTCCACTCGAACTATCAACACAACTGACGCTTCTAAGGTTATTCTATGACTTTCAGACCGCTGGTAAGGTGTTATACACTACTGGCCATTAAAATCGCTACACCAAGAAGAAACTCAGATGACAAACGGGTATTCATTGGATAAATATATAATACTAGAACTGACATCTGATTACATTTTCACGCAATTTGGGTGCATAGATCCTGAGAAATCAGTACCCAGAACAACAACCTCTGGTCGTAATAACGGCCTTGATACGCCTGGGCATTGAGTCAAACAGAGCTTCGATGGCGTGTACGGGTACAGCTGTCCATGCAGCTTCAACACGATACCACAGTTTATCAAGAGTAGTGACTGGCGTATTGTGACGAGCCAGTTGATCGGCCACCATTCACCAGACGTTTTCAATTGGTGAGAGATCTGGAGAATGTGCTGGCCAGGTCAGCAGTCGAGCATTTTCTGTAACCAGAAAAGCCTGTACAGGACCTGCAACATGCGGTCGTGCATTATCCTGCTGAAATGTAGGGTTTCACAGGGATCGAATGAAGGTTGGAGCCACGGGTCGTAACACATCTGAAATGTAGCGTTCACCGTTAAAAGTGCCGTCAATGCGAAAAAGAGGTGACTGAGACGTGTAAGCAATGGCACCTCATACCATCACATAGGGTGATACGCCAGTATGGCGATGACGAATACACGCTTCCAATGAGCGTTCACCGCGATGTCGCCAAACACGGATGCGTCCATCATGATACTGCAAACAGAACCTGGATTCATCCGAAAAAATGACGTTTTGCCATTCGTGCACCCAGGTTCGTCGTTGAGTACACCATCGCAGGCGCTCCTGTCTGTGATGCAGCGTCAAGGGTAACCGCAGCCATGGTCTCCGAATTGATAGTCCATGCTGCTGCAAACGTCGTCGAACTGTTCGTGCAGATGGTTGTTGTCTTGCAAACGTCCCCATCTGTTGACTCAGGGATCGAGACGTGGCTGCACGATCCGTTACAGCCATGCGGATAAGATGACTGTCATCTCGACTGCTAGTGATACGAGGCCGTTGGGATCCAGCACGGCGTTTCGTATTACCCTCCTGAACCCACCGATACCATATTCTGCTAACAGTCATTGGATCTCGACCAACGCGAGCAGCAAAGTCGCGATACGATAAACCGCAATTGCGATAGGCTACAATCCGACCTTTATCAAAGTCGGAAACGTGATGGTACGCATTTCTCCTCCTTACACGAGGCATCACAACAACGTTTCACCAGACAACGCCGGTCAGCTGCTGTTTGTGTATGAGAAATCAGTTTAAATCTTTCCTCATGTCAGCATGTTCTTGGTGTCACCATCGGCGTCAACCTTGTGTGAATGCTCTGAAAAGCTATTCATTTGCATATCACAGCAACTTCTTCCTGTCGGTTAAATTTCGCACCTGTAGCACGGCATCTTCGTGGTGTAGATATTTTAATGGCCAGTAGAGTATGAAACATGTGTCAAATGGTTCAAATGGCTCTGAGCACTATGGGACTTAACATCTGAGGTCATCAGTCCCCCAGAACCTAGAACTAGTTAAACCTAACTAACCTAAGGACATCACACACATCCATGCCCGAGGCAGGATTCGAACCTGCGATCGAAGTGGTAGCGCGGTTCCAGACTGAAGCGCCTAGAACCTCTCGGCCACACCGGCCGGCGAAACATGCATCTATTTTGTATAAGTTGTAAATAAATAGTTGCCAGAATTAAAGTTCTAAGCCTCGTACATGAGATATGTAGACATAAGACACGACATACATTTCACGACGAAAACAACCAATGTCTTCCAAGGAAGACAACGTTTGTAAGGCGCAGATACCCATTCTACAGGTCTGTCAGCCAACAGTGTCATGCTATATCACTTTGTTCTTATTTTTGAAGACGTACATCTGAACACTATTTCAGTGTAGTTATTTATCATTTAATAATGCGATGTTACTAACGATTGTGCAAGAAGAACTCTTGTTTTGCTTGTAAATGACAGAGCGAACTGGGGATGTCAGATAGGGCAGAGACAACCTGATGAGTGTTTTTCGCATGTGACAGTTGGTACGCGTGTTTGCAGGTGACGGCTCGGCGGACTGCCCGTCTGAGGGCTTCCACGCCGTGCCTGGCGACTGCACCAAGTTCGTGCGCTGCGTGCAGGGCGACGGCCGCAGCCTGCTGCGCTACGAGTTCTCCTGCGGCCCCGGCACCGTCTGGGACCCCGACGCCGGCGTCTGCAACCACGCCTGGGCCGTCGCCAGGAGCGAGTGCCGCGCTGCAGGTACTGACCCAACACTACAGGCCCCTGTCCCGCAAAGAAGCAGCTGTTTCTCTGAGGAAAGGCGAATCATTTTAGCCTCGAATACGCTCTTTGAAATCTGATACTATCACGGTTTAAATACAGGGAACGAGGCGTTATTGCAACAGTGCACAAACTACACTGATATGGGACTCAAAGGCCGCTAATGCCAGGCAGTAGTTAAGAAGGGAACGAGACAGCTTTCTAGCCTTTACCCTGTGGTGTTCAATTTGTATATAAAGCCAGCAGTGAAGGAAGCCAAGGAGAAATTTAGAAAAGGTGTTAAGGGCCAAGAGAGAGAAAGGAAAACTTTTAGGATTTGACGATTATGACGTAATTCTGCCAGAGACATCAAACAACTTGGAAGACCATTTGAACAAAGTGGATCATTGAACAGAAGTAAATCAAAGGGGAATGAGATGTAGTCGTATTATATCACGTGACGATGACATTTGTGCTGTGTCCTCCTTTTTCTTGCCATAGTAGTAGTACGGCGGTGAAATTTTATACAGGGTCCCTCATTGATAGTGACTAGGCCAAATATCTCACGAAATAAACCTCAAACGAAAATACTACAAAGAACGAAACTTGTCTAGCTTCAAGGGGGAAACCAGACGGCACTATGGTTGGCCCTCTAGATGGCGCTGCCATAAGTCAAACGGATATCAACTGCGTTTTTTTAAAAATAGGAACCCCATTTTTATCACATATTCGTGTAGTACGTAAAGAAATACGAATGTTTTAGTTGTACCACTTTTTACGCTTTGTGGTAGATGGTGCTGTAATAGTCACAAACATATGGCTCACAATTTTATACGAACAGTTGGTAACAGGTAGGTTTTATAAATTAAAATACAGAACGTAGGTACGTTTGAACATTTTATTTCGGTTGTTCCAATGTGATACGTGTACCTTTGTGAACTTATCATTTCCGAGAACGCATGCTGTTACAGCGTGATTACCTGTAAATACCACATTAATGCGGTTAATGCTCAAAATGATGTCCGTCAACCTCAATGCATTTGGCAACACGTGTAACGACATTCCTCTGAACAGCGAATAGTTTAGATTGTCATCGATAAAATGGGGGCCAATTATCCTTCCTCCCTTAATGCCGCACCATACATTAACCCGCCAAGGTGGCTGATGTTCCACTTGTCGCAGCCATCGTGGATTTTCCGTTGCCCAGTAGTGCATATTATGCCGGTTTACGTTGCCACTGTTGGAGAATGAACTTCGTCGCTAAATAGAACGCGTGCAAAAAATCTGTCATCGTCCCGTAATTTATCTTGTGCACATTGGCAGAACTGTACACGACGTTCAGAGTCGTCGCCATGCAATTCCTGGTGTGTAGAAACATGGTACGTGTGCCATCGATGTTGAAGTAACATTCTCAACACCGACGTTTTTGAGATTCCCGATTCTCGCCCAATATGTCTGCTAGTGATGTGCGGATTAGCCGCGACAGCAGCTAAAACACTTACTTGGGCATCATCATTTGTTGCAGGTCGTGGTTGACGTTTCAGATGTGGCTGAACACTTCCTGTTTCCTTAAATAACGTAACTATCCTGCGAACGGTCCGGACACTTGGATGATGTCGTCCAGGATACCGAGCAGCATACATAGCACACGCCCGTTGGGCATTTTGATCACAATAGCCATACATCAATACGATATCAACCTTTTCCGCTATTGGTAAACGGTCCTTTTTAACACGGGTACTGTATCACGAAGCAAATACCGTCCGCACTGGCGGAATGTTACGTGATACCACGTACTTATACGTTTGTGACTATTACTGTGCCATCTATCACAAAGCGAAAAAAGTGGTCCAACTAAAAAATTCATAATCCTTTTTTACTTACTACACGAATATGTATTAAAAAAATGGGAGTTCATATTTTAAAAAAAACGCATGTGATATCCGTTTGACCTATGGCAGCGTCATCTAGCGGGCCAACCGTAGCGCCATCTGGTTTCCCTCTTCAAGCTAGACGAGTTTCGTTCTTTGTAGTTTTTTTGTTTGATGCTTATTTCGTGAGATATTTGGCCCGGTCACTATCAATGTACCACCCTGTACATGAAGTTCTTGCTTTCTTGCTGAAGATGACAAGTTAGCTACCGTATTTTTGGGCACTCTGGTGGCCTTGTAGTTGGTGGAGAGCTGCGACTCAAGTACACACACAAATTTAGACAACATTGTCTATGGAGTACAGCGACCTGGTGCTTTAGTTAGGTTAAAACCACACTGTCCAAGTGCACGATCGTGGTATCACGAGAAAACCGAGAAGCCGACAACACCAGCCACAGGGCGCCAAAAATTCTGAAGATAGATTTAACATAAGCCGAAACTGATAAATAAACAAATATTATTTCGATCTCGACTGTTGGTTTTCACTTAAACAAGTAGACACAGCCTGCTTCATCGTCACTTTTCACTTTGAGTCTAGCGTAAAAGAAGATGCTTTAAAATGCGTGCGATTCGTACAAATATTCGCGATGCACGGCGCTACATAACAAGCTGTATCGATGATTATCCAAGCCTACGCTAAAATGGAGCACTTTATTTATTCCTAGTTGGTTTAGTAAGGTCATGAATTGAGTTATATCCCTTGCATATCTAGCAAGAAGCAAACTAATGATCGTATGAAATGTAATAATGTTCGTTCCGTCTAGCTTGATTGACGGAGAAATCAGACATTATAACTGTTATTCTCTTCGGAAATCACTTAAACAGTTGACTACCGGCTAGCGTAAAGTTCACTACGTTAAAATTTCAGAAAGCAAATATCAAGTATTATCATCTCAGTGTTGTTCGTTATCCATATTCTTTATCTGTTAATAACTTCAGTTGCTCCCACTATCTCCGAAAATAAGTTTTTTTTAACTGATTTATCAGACGTGGGAAAAATGGTGATCTTTGGACTCAATGCCGTCCATACGGTGAATTCGCTTTTAGGCAAAATTTTAATAATAGTGATATGATGTTTCAACTTCCAAATCACAATTCCACATCACATCTGAGCGAGTAGTGCTAACGGACAATTTTCGTACAGAACAGATTTGAATACACAGATAAAACAAGCTATGGCGTTGAGCTTTAATTTCTTATGGTACGTTTACTCTTCGTTACCATCCTTCACCTTTTACATATTTTTATTTAAATATTATTCAAGTATCTTTCCGAAACGTTTTTTAGAAGAAGGGATGAACTGAAAGTAACATCTAGTAAACTAGTTTTGTTACTTGGGCAGCAAATAACTGACGCAGAAATTGGCATTAGCAAGAAAAGCCTCTATGAAAAAGAGAAATATGTAACAACTAAACACACATTTAACTTTTAGGGAGTGTTTTCCGAAAGTATTTGTAGTACATGGAAGTGAAACGGTACAGACCAGGAGAAAATAGAAAATGTTAAAGCGTAGTACTACAGTAGAATACGGAAGATTAAATAGGTAGTTATGATAACTAATAAAATGATACTCAATCGAATCGGAGAGAAAATAAATCTAGGGCACAATTTGAATAAAAGAAGGCGTAGGTTGGCAAGATACGTCCTGAAACATCACGAATAGTTTGGTAACTCAGGAAAATTCGTATGGGGGGAGCGGGTTAGAAATTGTA
Organism: Schistocerca piceifrons; assembly: GCF_021461385.2. Lineage (NCBI taxonomy): Eukaryota > Metazoa > Arthropoda > Insecta > Orthoptera > Acrididae > Schistocerca > Schistocerca piceifrons. The sequence continues at coordinate 677,174,320 of NC_060139.1, forward strand.
GAGGGAGACCAAAATCTGACTTCAGTAAATACGTTCAAGTGGATGTAGGCTGCGGCAGTTACTAGAGAGATTTGCACAGTACATGCTGTCGCTTAAATCTGCATCAAACCAGTCTTCAGTCGGAAGACCATTAAAGCATCAACAATCTGGTTGATGAGAATGACATATTTGAATTCTATTTGCTTGAATCTTCAAATACCATTTTTAGGGCACATGAACTTCTTTCAAACCTGGTCGATGGGACTGTGCTATGACCTGGCATTTGCACAATATTTGTACAATCCCTAATAAACTACTTCTATTCAAAATGGAGTTATAACACTCCGTAACTGGTCTGGATAGTAAAAATATTTTGTAGATGAACGATGAAAAATGTTCCCTTAGATAATAAAGACCTTATCTGCGCGATTCAGTGCATTGCACTACAAGAATACAACGCCAGATGCAACGCACACGACTTTCTTGTGAAACGTTATTATCCCGCATCCCGCAATGAAAACATTTTGCGTTTGACGTGTTTTGTTTTCTATACTTTTAAATTAATTGTCCATTTTCTCCGTTCGTGCTTCTGAAACTGAAATAAGACTAATTGGCACAACTGCTACACTACTGATTTAAAGCCGGCCGAAGTGGCCGTGCGGTTAAAGGCGCTGCAGTCTGGAACCGCAAGACCGCTACGGTCGCAGGTTCGAATCCTGCCTCGGGCATGGATGTTTGTGATGTCCTTAGGTTAGTTAGGTTTAACTAGTTCTAAGTTCTAGGGGACTAATGACCTCAGCAGTTGAGTCCCATAGTGCTCAGAGCCATTTGAACCATTTTTTACTGATTTAAATCCAGTTGCAAATAAAGTCACTACTAATACGGTCACTGGACTATAAGCAATAAATCACTAACTGTTTCATTTTTCATAACTGGTGTTGCGAAACACACTCATCGCAGAGAGTAAGTCTCTGGATAGTAGTTTAAGAAGCACGATAATCCAATCGTCATAGAAGATCAACTAAAATGTCGCAGTCCGTTATCTTGAAAAAACTTCATCCAGCTTAATACGACCCTGCAACCTATCACAAATCACAAGGCTGTCACAAAAATAAATAAGTAAATATATAAAAAATGCGACTAGCGTGAATCACAAATCACAAACCTTGCTCTCCTAAAATCGCGTTTCGATCCGAAACTACCATCTTCGCTCTGTGTGCTGCAGGGCGGCTTCCTTCCCACAAAACTACACGAGGCCTCGTGACGAATTAAAATTCCCGAAGTCTAGAGCAGCCCCCAATACTTGTATAAACGCTCAAGACTTCTAACCACCTAGCACTTCAGTAGTTTACTGGCGTTTCCCTCAGTAATGGGCGTTCCCACTGTTTCTTCTTCTTCTACTACTAATGGTATGTTTCAAGATTGGTAGTACCTCCTGCCTGTACCTCCACCACCCGTTGCTATTACTTGCGGCCTGGCTTTCAAGAAAGTTTCCACTGATCTAAAATTAATTCTCTAAGTCTTTGCCCGGCCTTTCTTGAAAGTCTACCAATAGTCGTAGGTGTTTACCGACGAAGAAAACGACCGGGCCTGCAAGACGATCGGGTGCATCTTCCATGGAAAGTCCGTTGAACACTAGCAAGGCACAACACGCAATGCTGTCTGATGTTCCTTTTTTTTATTTATGAATTTGGTCAACTATGGACCGCAAAGAGCATGAGACTTCTTGGCTTTTGTTCTTTTCTTCTTCCAGACCTTCACTATTCTTTCACTTGTTTTTTTTTTCTTCCTCCTCGGAAACGGTCCGTTTGGGCCTCCTATTTGATGGTTTCTCTTGAAACGATTTTATACTGTTAACTCTGCATTTGAACTCACTTCTATTGTGGATCATCTGTGGCGTAATTTCAACTTCCGCTGCATCCCTCTTCCCCTTATCTATACATTTCGATGGCTGCATAATGTCTATCACTAAACGTTATTAAAATTTTCAGTGATTGTCTAAACTGCAATTTCAACAACATAAATCGAGAAGTTTCTCTCACTAACATCTTTACAGTTCATTTAAATAATCTTTCACTGACCTCTCGCTTCTTTTACCCAGGGAGCCAGCAAACGACTATGACGACGTCCTCCTCTTCCTCATCTTCATCATCGTCCAGCAGTATGAGCAGCAGCAGCAGCAGCGAGCAGATGTCGAGCAGCAACCAGACCACAGCGACCACCGATTCCGGAGGCTCCACGACGAGCAGCACTTCCAGTTCTTCCAGCAGCTCCAGCAGCAGTTCCCAGCAACAGTCTAGCTCGTCGCAGTCGTCTAGCAGCAACATGACCAGCACTACCATCACCACCTCAGGTAGCCAGACAGCCACCACAGCCGCTGCCGGTAACCAGGAGTCTACATCCTCCTCATCTGGTAGTCAGAACCAACAATCGACCACTTCATCGCAAAGTGGAAGCCAACAGTCTTCCTCTGGCAGTCAAAATCAGCAGACCACATCTTCTTCGGGCAGCGAACAGCAATCGACCACGTCATCTATGACTGGGAGTCAGCAGACGTCTTCAGGCAGCCAGAACCAGCAGGGCACTAGTTCGTCAGAAAGTCAGAATCAGCAGACCACTAGTTCATCAGGAAGCGAGAATCAGCAATCTACAAGCTCCTCAGGCAGTGAACAGACCTCGTCTTCGTCGACATCTTCAGAAAATCAGCAGTCCACTTCTTCAGGAAGCGAAAACCAGCAAACATCGTCATCTAGCAGTCAGAATCAACAAGGGACTTCGTCATCTGGATCCCAACAGACTACATCATCTTCATCTGAAAGCGGTCAGTCCGGATCGTCATCTGGGAGTGACAGTCAGCAGTCATCGTCGTCAGGCAGCCAACAACAGACAGGATCGTCCTCTGGCAGCGAGCAAACAGGGTCGTCCTCTGGCGGCGGAGAGCAACAGCAGACGTCAGGAGGAGCAACACAGCCGATGACGCCAGCCACGTCGACCACTGCCAGGCCAGAAGGAAGCGGCGGAAGTGGCGGTAGCGGGGGTAGTGGTGGCAGTGGACAGTGCTCTTCCGAAGGATTCCACCCAGTTCCTGGTGACTGTAAGAAATTCATACGATGCGTGGATAATGGGCAGGGTGGTTTCACAAGGTACGAATTCACGTGCGCTGAGGGAACTGTGTGGGATCCTGCCACTACAGCATGCAACCACCCTTGGGCCACGCAAGGTGAGTGTGGGACAGGAGGCGCATCCCAACCGTCTGGAGACGGAGATACAGGTGGCAGTGGACCTACTGGTGAACAAAGCAGTTCTACAGCTTCACCTGAGGACGGAAGCTCATCACCAGATGGTGGATCGACAACTGGAGGTCCACCAGCAACTGATGGCTCATCGACCACACCAGGAGCTGGTGACAGCGCGCCTTCGCCGCCAGGCGCTCCTGAAGGTGGTTCGACACCACCTGCTGGATCTGGAGAAGGAGCACCAGCAGAAGGTTCAACAACACCAGCTGGTACTGGAGATGGCAGTCCGAGTAGCGAAGGAGGTCAAACTCCAGGATCTGATGGAGACGGAGGACAATCACCAGGGCCTGATGGAGATGGAGGCCAATCACCAGGGCCTGATGGGGACGGAGGCCAATCACCAGGACCTGATGGGGATGGAGGTCAGTCACCAGGACCTGATGGGGAAGGGGGTCAGTCTCCAGGACCTGATGGAGAAGGGGGTCAGTCTCCAGGAACAGATGGTACTGGCACAGATGCGTCGTCAACAGCTTCTCCTGATATGAGTTCCATTTCGCCAGGAGAAACTGATGGCTCTTCTACACCTGCAGGAACTGATGGCGAAACTTCTTCCCAACCTACCGACTCAGGTGAAGCTTCATCACCACAGCCAGAATCCGAAAACACTTCTCCATCCACTGATGGAGGTCAAAGTCCGCCGTCGCAGGGAGGTGACGGAAGCGATCAAACTGCACCAGATTCAGGAGACAACACTTCGTCAGGACCTGAGGGGTCGGGAGAAGCAAGTACCGCGACACCGACCGAAACAGCAGGAGGTACTCCAGGACAGGGTGGTGACGGCACCAGTACTTCAGGTACCGGGGAAACGAGCGAACCACCGGCAGAGGCGACGAAGCCATCCGGCGATGGCACTAATACCTCAAGCACGGCGCCCTGCAACACGACGCCGAAACCACAAGACATTAAGTGTACGGAGGCCGGATACTTCCCACACCCTACGGACTGTCGCAAGTTCTATCGTTGCGTCGACTGGGATGGAAACAAAGGCGAGCGCTTCTCCGTGTATCACTTCGAGTGTGGTGAAGGAACCATCTTTGATCCGAGCTTGAGTGTTTGCAACCACGCAGACTCAGTATATCCGCCAAGGGACTGTTCCGGTGGAGGCGGCGGTGGTGGTGGTGGTGACGCAGGAAGCGAGACACCGACTGCTGAAACCTCAACACCAGCTGCTGGCAGTAGCAGTCCTCCACCAGGAGAAACGACTGGTAAGTTATTATTTCACAGCAAGAGACCTCTTGCATTGCCTGCTGAGGACGCAAGTATTATTTCTAGTACTAACAGCACTTCATCATTCTGCACCTTGCTAATTACTTAATTTGCATCACATGACCAGAAAAAACAAAAGCAGCGATAAAACGAATTTTCACTCGCTGCGACTGCGAATCAATTTATTCAGCACAGCACGTGGTTCAGAAGTCTTCCGTCATCAGGTGTGGTAAGGTGAGAAACAAATTAGCTGCATAAGTGTGTAACTAAATTAGCTCAGCAGTGGCAGTTTCTGAAACTTTGCAAACGAAACACAAGAAGAAAACACTTAAACCGTGCAAGAAGTGGCTAGATTTTACACACTCCTTGCACTCCAAGAGAAGTACAATATAGAACCTGACACTAAGGAAATAGACTTATGCACGTTGCCTGTCATGACGTCGGGAAATACACAGGCCACATATGATGATGGATGTAATCTTAAACAAGTAGTGTCACGAATACATTAATTCCCAGTGGCAGAGATGGAACATGCCTTTTGTTTCTGCTGATTCTCAGGCTGCCATAGTAGCCACCACTCCATTTGTTTCATGATGGATAAATGTATGCACAAAAAGAATTTTCTTCTCAGTCACAAACAAACTACGTACATCCCGACACTGGAGATCGAGATTGCAAAAGAAACAGTAAACAATATGTCACTACGTCAGTGGTTTGTAGAGCACATTTTTCCCTATGAGTCTACACAATCTTTCTTGCACCCTCCGGACTGCACTGTCACGAGGAACGTGGACACAGCAGCTGATGATTGCCAATACACTACGACTAAATGGTACAGCGCCAAGTATTAGGTCTACAACTTTACTTCCGCCGTTTTGCAATAGACGGCATTAGCGGCAAGTTGGGTTCAGGTAGTTGGTCATAGGTGCAATACAATGAGCTTAGGCATCTGTAAACATAATGCCATAACAATATTAGTCCATTTGTGATTTCATCATAAGATTATTCTCGATTAAGTAGGGCAACTTACGTACCCATTTCTCGCCATTTGAGGGAAGTCTTAATTTTCTGCTTTAACATGAAGAAATTTGCGGCTGTGGCTCTTAAAATGCTGAGTAAGACCAGTGGTGAGGGAACTATTAATGGAAGAACGTGCAGAGAATGTTTCCAACGCCTTAAGAACGATGATTTTGATGTCGAAGACCGGCATGGTGGTGGAAGACAGAACGTTTTCGTAGCTACTGAAACAGACGAAGACAGTCAGAGTACATAATTATCGAAAGCAATTGATGCGCTCGAGCCCAGCACTGAAACACAAACGGCCACAATACAGCGATAGACCCGTAAAGGTAATTTTGCAGCAGGTCAGTGCTCGACCCCATGTCGCAAAACCCGTCAAAATATACGTGGAAACATTGAAATGAGAAGTCCTATTCCTCTCGCCGTATTCTCCATACGTTATCTCTCTCTGAGTACCAACTTTTTCAACCAGTGGCATACAGTCTGGCTGACCAGCACATCCGATCATATGAGCAAGTGCAAAATTGAATCGATTCATGGATCCCCACAAAAGACACCCAGTTCTTCCGCCACGGGATTCGTATGCTTTCCGAAAGATGGGAAAATGTAGTGGCCAGCGATGGGCAATACTATGAATCATAATTTTTTGTAAGTTTTTCACAATAAAACTCCGAACTTCGAGACAAAATGGTGGAAGGAAAGTTGTAGACCTAGTAATATCGCTTGATGGATGTAGAAATTTAATTCTTAGTTTTCTTGTCATGCATTCAACTAAAGCGGTAGAGATTCTCAGTAAATAACGGTACGACGACTTTCACCTGTTGTGCCAACATACCCTGATGCTGATGTTAACGAAGTCACAGGCACCAGAAAGGTGAGTGCACCAGAGAAATTCTTTAAGTTACAGAATTTCGATTCGTGTCACTATTCATTCCAGACTTAAGAAGAAACGTGTGTGCAGCGTGGTGCACTATTTATTTTGCAAACTCAGTACTGGCCCATTTATGTTACAAGATCTCTCGGCTTACAAACAAAGTTAACACGTGCCACTGACAGCAGCACAGAAAAAGCTACTTATTCTGATGAAAAAACCAGTTATATGGTATTGACACTTTTATTCCTCTGATTACACGTGGCAAACGTCAAGGTCAATTCAAGAGAGTGAAAGAACCCAGGGAATTATTATTTCTAGGACAATATTTTGGGTACTGGTTAGCCCCTTCTGTTATTTTTACTAAACCTAGAGATAAATTAATTGTTCCCACCTCCATACCCGCCCACGTGTATCAAATTTCAATCATTTCTATGTATTTTAAATTAGATAAATGACAAACGTTTCTAACAAACATCTAGAAACCTATTAGTCAATCATTACTTCGGCAGCAGAACTTCAGTTTCTATGTTAGGAAAAAACTGTTGCAAAGTTTCATTCCCAGTTTATGAAGTCGGATTTCTTTTACAACTAAGGTCTGCTTCCCGTAAGACGCTAAGCTATTTTTATATATGACATTTAGTAATCATTAGAACTACCGTATCCCTTGAACAAGGTTCATGGTATGACTTATTCACAGAGATTCTTCTAGATAAATTCCACTTGCAATAATATATGTTTGAAACATTCCATGCAAATGTCTTTGTTTATGATGCTTATATTTTCATTATGTACTCAGTTTGGGAATTATGTGACTGCATCCTCAGATTCGACGCCACTGTCCAAATCGGTTGACCACGGAGCATGTCGAGCAACTCAAATGGTGTGCATACAGAATATAAACTGTGCAAGCTAACTGCAACAGTAGGTGATTCAAGAAGACACCAGCAACATATGTAAGCACGTGTAACCAAAATTGGACAGATAATCAAAAGCGTCTCGACGTGGGTACAACCGTCTTCTCGAATCTCCTAAAGCTGGCTTGCACAGTGCGTCTTATATGTTTGTATGTATTTGAGTTGGTCGATATACCCCGTGGCTGACTGATTTTGACAGCCATATGGACGTGAGAGGATGGATTTAGGTAAGTTTGAAGTCGGTAACATATTGTCAATTTTACTCCAAACATATACCATTTGTAAATATAGGAAGAGCACTATTGGGAAGATGTATCATACAAAAGAAATTGTAATTCTACTGAAAAAAATATTCCAGTAGTTTTTCGGCGTAAACGTGGAAATAGCATGAACACCCACACACAGTAATTGTTGTTGACAGTAAGAGCAATAATGTTGTCTTCTCGCTCCTGTGGATACGATTTAACTCATTTCTTATTTTTCCGCTAGGTACTGCAGAGGGTACTTCAGAAGCACCGGGGACCACGGGTTCTGAGGAATCTAGCACCACTCCTGGAGCAACTGAAGGCGGTACTCCAGAAACCACGGGCACAGATGGATCGACGACTCCTGCCGGCGAAACGACAAACACAGATGGCGGTTCGACACAACCTGAAGAAACTGGAGGCACCGCGCCCGAGCAATCGACGACACCAGGAGAGACCACGGGAACCGACGAAGCAGGCACTACGACACCCGCAACGGCAGCCACCGATGCTCCTCCGACTGATCAGACTTCCACGGTGAACACCGGCTCGACTGATCCCGAAGGAACATCTCCTGGTGGCGAAACTACAAGCACTCCCGAGGGATCGACGGGTGGCGAAACTTCTAACCCTCCTACTGATACGACTAGCGGAGGAGAAACAACGGACGGAACAGAGACTTCTACTCCCACCACAGGGGCGGAGGAAACCTCGACGCCTGGCGGAACAACCGGGACGGCGGAGACTTCGACGCCCGGTGAGACGACGAGCACCGGAGACTCTTCGACGAGCGGTCCGGACGGAACGGAGGCCACGGAATCACCAACGTCCGGTACGACAGAAGCGCCTTCAGGAGGCTCTGGCGGCCAGCAAGGCTCGTGCCCAGGTCCGCTGAAACCAGGCCAGGCACTGCTCGTCTGCCCCACCGCTTTCCGGCAGCATCCCACCCGCTGCGGGCTCTTCTATCAGTGCACAGTCTCGCAAGACTGGCGCGACGTGAGCATCCAGGTGTTCGCCTGCGGAAACGGCACCGAATACGACGAGAATGAAATCCAGTGCTTGCCGCCAAAGGAACCACGCGCCTGTGAAATGTCGGATGCCAGGACGACTTTCCAGCAGGTAAGATTTGGCATTAGATTCTTTTCTTTCTAATTCTCATGCACAACCTCGTTCTCCGTAAGTTTGCAGACTATTATCTACTCAAAATAAGATCCATTGACGTGATATATTGTTTGCAGTGAGTTTTCAGTGTCTTCGCGGTCTTGTAAATGTCTTGAGTTTGCGGGTCACAGCTCTATGAATCTCCTCAAATTTGTCGAATTTTTACCCTTCAACTGCCTTTTCAGTGTTGGGGAAGTAGTGAGGAGAGGGACGAAGGAACACTAAGCCTTGGTTTCCAGCAAAGAAGGTCACTTACCCTACAACCAGCCCGCCCAGTTAGTCGTGCGGTCTGACGCACTGCTTCCCGAACGGGAAGGTGTGCCTGTCCCTGGCACGAATCCGCCCGGTGGGTTAGTGTCGAGGTACGGTGTGCCTGCCAGCCTGTGGATGGTTTTTAAGGTTTTCTATCTGCCTCGGCAAATACGGGCTGGTTCCCCTTATTCCGCCTCAGTTACACTGTGTCGGCGATTGCTGCGCAAACACTGTCTCCACGTATGCGTACACCATAATTACTCTAACGCGCAAACATTTGGGTTATACTCGTCTGGAATGAGACGTTCCCGGGGAGTATGGGGGGGGGGGGGGGGGGTCCACTGGGGCCGAACCGCACAATAACCCTAGGGTCGGTGTGGGGCGGCTGTGGGTGAAATGGATAGCTGTAGCCTATTGTGGGGTTGTGTACCACTGAGGGCTACGGCGGGGATGAAGCCTCTCCGTCGTTTCTAGGTCTCCAGTTCAATACATACATACATACATACCCTACAACCTCTCAATATGCAAATATTATACCACAGTGCCAATGATCACAGTACTTCAGGACGCTGAATATTTTTCCGACAATGTATTCCTCAACCTTTACCAGTACACATGATAGAAAATTCGCGACTAACGCTCAGCTATGAATAGGTGTTCAAAGTTTGCCTGGTTTTGTACGTTCAGTTGCAATCATTATCTCCTGCTAATTCAGCTTAACATAATAGGCATTACCTGGGATAAACTTACTGAAACGCACACCCTTTCAAGCACTCTTCGTTGATTGGTTGTCGCCTTGTGGCCGTAGCCCCACGATGTTTGATTTACGACCTACGGTTATCGGGAAAATTTGTTCGATTTCACGTCTCCTATCCCGATCTAGTTTCACTATTAGGCTGCATTTCTTTACTCTGTCCTCCCTGCAAAATCAGTCCTTTGCAAACCAATGCGAAGGGCATTGTACTTCCCATTGTACCAGGTACTGAGGCTTCTTCCATTTCCATTCACATATGGAGCGCGGGCGGAATGTTTGCTTAAACGACTCCGTGCGTGCTATGACTATTCTAATCTTGTCTTCCGGATCCCAACGGAGGAGGAGGGGGGGGGGCGGGATTCATAGGGGCTTGTGGGATATTCCTAGATCCATCATTTAAAGCTAGTTTTTGAAAAATCTTTGTAAGTAGGCTTCTACCGAATTGTTTGCATCGCTTTTCAATAATATCCCAGTTCGTTTCTTCAGCATCTCCATGATGGTCTCCCATGGCACAAACAAACGTGTGTACACTCATGCTGGTCTTCTTCGTTTTCGTCCATTATCCCTTGTCGTCCTATTTGACATGGGACACACACACTTTGACAAATATTCAACGTAGGGTCGCATGAGAGTTTTGTAAGCAATTTCATTTGTGGACTACTGCATTTTCCTAGTAGCCTACCAACCAATGAACAGAGCTCTACCACTTGCTTTTTCTACAAATGAGAATATCTAATCGTTCCATTTCATTTCCTTACAAATTATTACATGAATGAGAATGTTGGGAAATGAGATTTTTTTTTTAGGATTTTAAGCAGATCACTTCTATAGAAACAAACCTAATCGCTTTTAATTTCCATTACCTGTCATTGCCAAAATTCTGATAAGATGTCTTACGCATTTGTATACTCATAAACACCTGTTGATACAAATATTGTTTGCGAAACCGATCGTGCCTTTGAATAAAGATTTTTAACAGTCGCAGCGGTCCTTCTTACTCAACACGGAATATTTCGACTGTGGATGCCCTGCATACAAAGTGTTATCCTGGTATTTGTACAAGTTCACCCATTTCAATTGTGAATCATTGATAATTCAGTCATAGGGCAGTAAACCTTTTTCTCGTTTTGTGAAATGCACTATTTTAGATTCGTGTTCATTTAAAGCATGTTGTTAGTTTTTGCACCTCTTTGAATTCTTAGCAAGATCCGACTGAATATTCTTTCAGCATTTTTCAGTCAGTAGTTCGACATATGTTACTGCACCATGTGCGAAAAGCTTGAATTTTTTATTAATATTTTCTACAAAATCTGAATTTGCTATTAATATTTTATATATATTCTTTAATATAGAACAAAGGTGCAAGAGTCCCAACACATGGGATGCATCTGAAGTTCCTTCTGCATCCGTTAACGATTCTCCATCCCAAGATAACAACCTGCGCCCTCCCTACCAACAGATCATCAATCCAGTCACAAACTTCTCTTGATATCCCTTACGATCCTACTTCTAACAATAATCGTGCGGGTAGTAGTGATTGTAATGCTTCTCGGAAGTCAAGGAATTATGTAGGTATACTTATTTTTGGAAGGATTTGTTTTAAGGAGCTACTGGTTCCAGGATTAGGTGGACTGGTTGAAATGTAATCTAAAAGGGACACTCCAAAAGAAATGCACACTATTTTTTTGAAAATACATCTTTTATTCTACACGTTTGAAAGTTTTACAGTGTGTAGATACATCCTTTAGGAACAATATTTTCATTTCTCCACATAATTTCCAGCTCTATCAACTGCCTCACGCCATCTTGGAACCAGCGCCTGTATAACCGCACGGTAAAATTCTAGACCAACCTGTTAGAGCCACTGTTTGGCAGCTTGCACAAGGGAGTCATCATCTTCAAACCTTGTTCCACGAAGAGAGTCTTTCAGTTTCCCAGAGAGATGATAGTCACATGGAGCCAGGTCAGGACTGTAAGGCGGGTGTTTTAGTGTTGTCCATCCGAGTTTTGTGATTGCTTCTGTAGTTTTTTGATTGACATGTGGCCATGCATTGTCGTGCAACAGCAAAACATCCTGCTTTTGCCGATGTGGCCGAACACGACTCAGTCGAGCTTGAAGTTTCTTCAGTGTTATCACAAATGCATCAGAATTTATGGTGGTTCCACTTTGCATGATGTCCACAAGCAAGAGTCCTTCAGAATCGAAAAACACTGTAGCCATAACTTTTCCAGCAGAATGTGTGGTTTTGAATGTTTTTTTCTTGGGTGAATTTGCATGATGCCACTCCACTGATTGCCTCTTCGTCACTGGTGAAAAATGATGGAGCCATGTTTCATCACCTGTCACAATTCTTCCAAGAAATTCATCTCCACCATTCTCGTACTGTTCCAAAAGTTCGCTGCATATCGTTTTTCTTGTACCTTTGTGAGCCACTGTGAACATCCTGAGAACCCATCTGGCACAAACCTTTTTTAACGCCCACACTTTCAGTATTCTGCAAACACTTCCTTCCAGGGATCCCAACGTAGCGTGACAATTCGTTCACTGTGATGCGATTGTCAGCAGTCACCAATTCGTTAACTCTCTGCACATTGTCTGGAGTGTGTGCAGTACGAAGCCTGCCGCTGCGAGGAAAATCCTCAATACTGCCGTACCCGCTTTCATCACGTAACCTGCTTGCCCGCCGACTAACTGAACTGCGATCGACAGCAGCATCTCCATACACCTTTTCCAACCTCTTGTGGATGTTTCCCACTGTCTCGTTTTCACAGCACAGGAATTCTATGACAGCAAGTTGCTTCTGACGAACGTCAAGTGTAGCAGCCATCTTGAAGACATGGTCTGAGACGCCACTCACGGGAACAGGTTGAACTATGTTCGAAAACAAGCGGGAAGGATGTATCTACACACTGTAAAACTTTCACACATGAAGAATGAAAACTGTATTTTTACAAAAATAGTGTGCATTTCTTTTGGAGTGACCCTCGTAGAATGCAGGTTAGACCAATTATCAGTTGATGCGTCGCAGGATATCTTTACAGAAGTAATTTCGATACCATGATCGAACCACAATCTGTCATAGTGATAGTTAAAAGTAGCCTTCGCTTGTCGTATGTCCATGTGAATGTGACGTGTGTCTGCAGGTCCCCGCGGGCGTGGCGCTGTGTCCGACGGAGGGCCCGCAGCCGATGCCCGGCGACTGCCACACATTCCTCCGCTGCTCTCGCGACGACGGTGGCCGCCTGGCGGCGCGCGCGTCGCGGTGCCCCCAGGGCTACGGCTTCTGGCCCGTGTCCCGGCGCTGCGAGCGGCCCTACAAGATCCCCTCCTGCCCCTACGGCGAGTACTCCTCCGACGAGCCGCCTCCAGGATCCGCACCCATCGAGACGTCCAACCTGGGCTCCGCACGAAGTCTGAAGCTGCTTTAAATGCCCGGACGCGAGACCCACAATTTTCCGCAGTCATGAAGACTTCGGCAGGGACTTCAGAAATTTCCTGCCTATCTGACGCCTAGATCAACAGTTTATACTAACATTTATGAACGAAACACAAAACTGATGAATTATTCTTCGCTTTGGAACTAACCGAAAACGTTCTCTATCGTGCTTCAAAAAGAGTCTACGTACGTATTCTTAAATTACATCCGAGGCATTAACATGAACGAAACGACCATGTCTAATGGCCGCTGACAGTGTTTAGTGGTTGACAGCAGAGATACTTATTTAGGCAACAATGTGACTTTACACCACTTTAGTAGTAAGTCATTTTTCGACAGAACATGATGTCAACGCTACTACGCAGTACAGCTGCTGGGAACTATATGTCTGAACAATGTATAATATAGATACGTTGATTGGCTTAATGACTGAAATGTACCAATTATCGCTTTGTAAAGTTATTGGTCACTGTAGGTCAGTAACAGATTGAAAAGTGTAGGGTCATAAACGGTCAGTTAGCGGTTGTTCAGGATCAGTTTCATAAATCGTTACTGTGGTGGTGCGGACGTAAGGACGCGGGTGGTGTTGCGATGCGCCGTAGTAAGTGACGTTCCAGCCTGTACCGTCATTCCGTCGCGCATATACCTGTATCGTGCGCCTATGTGTCCATGTAAAACATTTAGTGTCCATTTTTCGTATTACTTTGGGTGTAGTGAGAGTGATTAGCGACTGTAGTGTCCATTAGGGGCGCCGTAAAGCAGACACTCCAAGTTTTGTGCTGACAGGCGACAGCTGTTGTTTTCCAAGCATTAAATTCTTCTAGAGAGCATCAGAATCATAAACTAAGGCCCATCACGGCGCTTTCCCCAGCGTTCAGTTACTAGAGCAGGCAACGCCGGGGATTACACTCGCAACTCGGCAAAGTATCCTTCTTCCCTCTTGGAGCACAACGCACCACGCAGTCATCATATTACTTGCACACCATATATGTAGGAGGATCAACTCGTCGTCGTCGTCCCCCCCCCCCCCCCCCCCTGAGAGTCACAGAGTCTCTACTTGAAAATTGTGACGAATGTTACATATCACAAACGCATAGTGAATTGTCTTTGCGATCAAGTTTGTGCGCACGCCGCGTAGTCGGCTGCGCTTGCAGCAGCCCCGTTGTGTTGGTTGCCTAGCTTCAGGCCACGGCATCCGTGGCCCCCGGAAACATATATATCAAAAAGTCTTATATCATTTCCCTCTGAGATTACTTGCCTACTGATGTGAGCAACAGAGCTCTCAAGTACACATGCTATATCTCATTAATTAATCCGCAAAACAATTAAGAGAAGTTCACAATAGCTAATGAGGAATGTAAACAGATACCACACTTGTTACTATGCGTATGAACCAGAAGACATTTTCTTCAAGAGTTTGCAGTATAAAATTTCCAAAAAATGTTGCAAAAGCACGGTTACTTTCAGAAGATCTGACTTCAAGAAAAGTCTTGACTGTTCCGGTAGTCCGAACGTACAAAGTAGCATCGCTAGCTGACTAGTTGTTATTGAAATAGTTCATCAGTTTGAAACGAGAATCGCGTGTCTGAAATTTATCACACAGTAGCCTGAGTGATACGAGCTTACGGACCGCGTCTTTATACATTTATTACAAAAAACATGAGTTTTAAATCTAACTAATGATGTCTGTATCTGAAACTCCTTTCGGATGCAGTTATTGCTCAGGTGTCCAACGCAGTGCGACGGTGTTGAATTAATGTCTGGTGTCGGGGAGGTGGCGGTTCCTAACTTCTACCATTGGCGCTTGGGCGAGCCCGGAACAAGTTTATCGCGGTTGGCGTGTGTCGACACGTGGTCTGTTTCCACAAACAGGGCAGTCGCGAGAGGCTGCGGAGGGCTCGCCTTACCGCCATGTTATTTCTGTAGCCGAGAAAAGAGTCTACAGCGTCAGAAACGAATTCCCTTTTTCTTCTCTCTTTCACACCTATCTGTACGTTACTGATGATCTTACAGTGTTGGAACAAAGTCAAGTTGCCGCATTTTATTGTTGCACTACAAAGGCACACACATCTTAACATTACATATTGGTAACATTGACGTGTTCTCGACCAAAAATACGTCCATACAAGTTTATACAATGTGTAGAGTACTTGTTCTGAACCACGCACGGATCGTTATGAATTTTCATGGCGTTTCCTGGAAGCGTATACCTTCTGCCCCTGGCAGGATGATTTTCGGTTTCCTGGGAAGACGCGAATGACTCTTCTCGGCTACGGAGTCGTATGGCCTCATTGCTTTTTATTTATTTATTTGTTCTGCACCAGCAGTCAGACCAGACGACAATATGAAATGTGTTTTTACAAATATGTACGCCAGCTTTAATAGTTATTACTGACATAGTTTTAGGAGTCAAATGTCACTGACGTGATTTCATTGCGTAGTCAAGAAACATCAGATGAAGTTCCATTATTTTTTTTATGATGGATAAGTGATTATAGTTTCATGGGCAGCATTATGAAGCTGCTACAGCCAACAAAATAGGTTGTAAATATATGCCTTCTTGTAAATAACTACTGAAATAAAGATTTTTTTATATGTACATGAAGCTTCTTTGTTACTATCCAGATTCCTAACTGTGACAACACCAAAATCACACGACTGAGATAGACGAACAATACCTTCATTTTTTTACAGTTAACATTTCTACAGACTACTTTAAACTAAATCTTTATACTTTGTCTCAGTTCCTTAGAAGGGCTAATTTGAGAAGAAATCAAGAAAATTCATTGTACAGACATAACGAATCATTGCGCTGGGTACTGCTATTGCCAGTCATTGTATCAATATCCGCTCGCCGCCAGCAGTGTTTCTACCACTCTCTCGAATTCGCTACATCTTGCCTGTTGATCTCAAATGCAACGAAACTGTCTTCACGCACGTAATCAACGGGGCAATGGAGAGCTATGCACCAACAGTTAAGCTTCCCTTCTAATGTTTCTGGTGTTATCGACGATACCTGACTGTTGAATAGATCTCTGCTGGCTAGATCTATCATACTGGCTTGGGTTAGCCCCCTGTAAACGTTCTTTAACATTTCTGGCATTCGGTTTGACTAGAAAAATCGATAGTCTGCCCTACTGTCTGCGAAGATCTACTGCGAGAAACATCAGCCAATCTTCTACTTGCAGTGGGGCTATAATAAATGTTGCCTGAAGGATCTTTAACTTAGGAGAACAATTAAATGTACTTTTTTAATGTTCTCAGTTATCTATTTCAGTGAAGCCCCGCCGCCACAACAGGCAAGTACAGACATGAGACGATAAAATACTTCAACGAAAATATCTTGAAGTACGTGGCCATAATTTTGTAGCCAAAGAGACAATTCAACAGATAGAAATGTAGCTTGTAAGTTCTTTATTACTAATACAAGCCGCAGATTCTATTATATTTTAAACGTATTATCAGATACAAGTTTGCTAATATACTAAACTGACTAAAGAATTGACGGTCACGTCTTATATTACGTATGTCAATCGTCTTTATAATATTTTTGTCCTGCTTTGTCCTCTAGTGCAGCAAACTGTGGTTTTCCAATATAAATTGTTGTTTATTAAGAGATTAGTGATGATATATGTCGACTGCAATGCGTTCTTGTGCTGACAAAAGTGGTCAGAACTGAGCCACCACAGTCGAATTACTTTAGTATCGTAGAATAGATATATGTTTTTTAATCTGAAAGAAATGTCATATGAAGAGCCGACAACATTTTTCCGGAGAGGAAATCTAAATTTTTAAGGTTACAAAAAACACTCCAGTCGAGTGTGAACAATATAATTTTATAATCAAAATATCCACGGATGTACTGCCGGTCTACAGTATCCAACGGGCACAATATTTCGGCGATCATACATGTCGCCATCATCAGGTGAACTGACGGACTGAGCTCCTGTGAACGTGCCGGTACGGAGATCCGTACGCTATGGCTGCTCAGGGGGAACTGGGTTCGGTCGCGGCGGCGGCCGATTTAAATACCCTCCGCCCGCGGCGCACTCCCTCCGCCGTCCGCGCCCCGCGCCGCGGTCACGCGGTGGAACAGATTGCGACGGCGTCTGAGATGACGTCGGTGTGATGGCTCTGTCAGTCGTGGTCGTCACAACTATACGTTTGCTCGATTTACTCTTGATTAATCCAATCGCTGGTCCCCAAGCCTTGCTAAGATTATAGCCAGTCACGGTTTGTGAGGTCGTCATTGGTGCGAATTTCGATGGCCTCCCTAACAACGCTGTCCCAGTATCTCGACGTCTGTACCAGAATCCTCGTGCGTTCATACTCCATAGCGTGATTTTCCGACAAACAATGTTCAGCGACCGCCGACTTGCTCGGATACATCAGTCGAGTGTGCCTCTGGTGTTCACGGCATCGATCCTCGACGGTACGCATCCTCTGACCAATATACGACTTGCCACATTGACACGGAATCTGGTACACGCCGGCCTTCCTCAAACCGAGGTCATCTTTGGCGCTCCCCACAGGTGCACGAGTTTTATTCGGAGGACAAAACACAGTTCCGACCCGGTGTTTCTTCCAAATGCGGGCGATTTTCCCAGAGAGTGCGCCTGTATATGGAATAAACTCAAGAATCACAATATAATTTTAGCGCCAAAATTAATGTCTGTAGAGGAAGTACATCAGAAAAATAACAATCGAAAAACATGCAAAGAAAGTACATCTTTTCCACAAAAGAACTTGCTAAGCCCATCACATTTGCTATGCTTTCGTCCGGTCTTTGTGTTGTTTAGCTGATATTTGGCAAGGGTTGATTCTTTTTTTATACATAGTTAATGAATATTGCTTCATTTTCGGCTACCTTTTTAATTTCTGTCTTCTCTTTTCGTTTTCTTGAATAAAATGTAACAGCCCGTAGCACATGTAAAGGATAATCGGAAATGTGTATGTGTCAGAGTGTAAAGTTACTGTGGTCAGTGTGCCAACAAGTGCAAAGAAAATGACTGTCTGATCATTAGGGATGTATAGATTTGATGTGAAAAACTGCGATTTCAATGCATCGATAGCTGTAAGGGGGATGAATGGTTTTACGTAGAAAATTACGTCCAGATGTAAGAAGGAAGATTTACGTGGACAATTGATATTTCCAGAGCCACAGTCATCTGCAGGAGATATTTCCAGTACTTGTCCCATTGCCCAGTGTCACCAGATTGGGGATGCAATCGTAACATTTAATTGTAACTACACTGATAAATATGTTTCTGGTGTCTTAGGCTGAGTCTGCCTGCCATCAAGTTGCGTGGCACAGGTAGCCGGTGACTGGAATCAATGAACATTTCTGGCTCAAGGCGCTAGCTGCCGCTGAGCCTCCCAAACTGGTCAGGGGGTGGGGGTGGGATACAACCATGTCACCCTCTGGGTGGGTTAATAGCGAACTAATACTCAGCTTTCGTGATCACGGTTGTTGCGAGCATTCTCCAGTTTCTGCATGGATATTTGAGAGGATTCAATATCGATCATTGACAGTTGTTAGCACTGGATGTATTGATAACGTCCAAATTCCTACCACTCCGGTCATCCTGGACACCCTCCATGGCAAGCATTCCTCTCTGGCAGACCAAGTCTGGTTGCAGACCTGACACAATCACTGAGATGCATGTCTACAGTAGCAACTAGCATTGCACGACTCTCTTGCCTGGAATGCAGTATGTGGACACCAGGGCACAAGCGTGTGGGATGTACGAGTGTTTCAGCAACCACCTACATAGGAATGGAATTTGGTCTCTGTGTGTGGTATTAACTGCTTCTCAATACAGCCCAGTGAACTCTGCTTGCAGCAGAAAGGTGGAAGTAGTATTTGTTGTTGCTACTATACTATCTCCTCCTCCTCCTCCTCCTACTCCTCTCCCTCATTCCTCATCCTTGTGCAGCTGAGAGAATCAACTTAGGGATTATATAATCCTTTAAAAACCAATAGTAACGTCACATTCCCGATTGTCCATTTAATGTTCCCAATAGTGATATTATGAGCACATACTCCAGCCAGACACCTACCTCCATCTCCTGCATATTGTTTAACGACATAGCAGAGTTGACCTGAAATTTGAAACTTTCAGCTACCTCCAACGTAATGGACTTCCTGCCAAAAATACCTACCTCTGCCAACAGGATGCAATGAAAAAATCCAGACGAGGGAAATGTAGGGTTTGAAAATCGGACAGTTACAGGATCATATGTGGAATTTTGCCTCAAATATTCCACTCCTAGTACCCACCAATTGGAAGCAAGGAAAAACAGTATCATACAGAGGGTAACGATTTAATTAATTATTCAATCAACTGGGTGGAGTTGGGGGAGTGCAATTGAATTATTTCTAAGAGATCCACAGCCCAGAATTTTCGAGAAGGCTGAAGGTTTACCAGGTATCCACAACTTTGTTCAGCACAAACGAGGGGTTAATGCATTACATGACAGACACTCGCTGGGCAGGGAGTGGGGAGGTCGATCCCCTCTCAACGTCCTCTGCCAGTGCTATTGTGAACTAACTCAGTCAGTATCTGCACAGCAGGACGAGCACATAGAGCAGCTGCTTCCACTGAGCTGGTATGGAAGGCGTGTGTTTGGGAGCAAAACAGTATGTGAGTCTGGTATCAAAGGGATGCTGGCACCTATTGCTTGGTTCAGAGGTTAAGTAGTAGGTGATCAGAGACTGCAACCCATGTTGGTCCGGCACTTCCATAGTTTCTGCCTGCTGTTCAATGCACATTTGGCCGTGATCCCATCATCACTCAGTACTCTGGGGAGAGCGTGCATTAAGAAGCAAGTGTGCACAATCGAAAAGTTGTTTCTTTGCCAGATATGTTTATCGCGATCTGTAACACTGCAATTACGTGCACTGATTTATGTTGATGTTATTCCTTGAGTATTTGGAAAAAGTGATCTTTTTACATATTTAATTACTTTTTTATGATGCATTTTACAAGACCAACATCTTTCAAAACAGCAGAGAACGATGAGCTGTTGCCACCAAATAAAGGAGAGGTGCAACCCTTGCAAAACCAGTTTCATAAATAAACAATATATTATTATACTATGTTGAATGTTGTTGAATTTCCTGTCATGGGATCCTTCCAGTCCACCACCTCAGCAATATTTCTACGAGGTGAAAGGAGGTAGCGGGGAATGGGTTGGACAGCCTCTGGTCGTGGCATTGTGGTCTAGTCAGTCGATCCCTGCACGTCAAGGTGAGCACACATGTGAAAAATTTCCAACAGTAGAGTAACTCCAATCTTCAACAGTGTAATTATATAATTAGGACAGGCAGTTTCTGGACAGGGTAATACTTCCATATCCCACACCAACAGCTCTACACAGTCTGGGCGATTTTCCCACCAATTTTTTTATGGGTGAGAGGCGGAGGAGAGCTGGGGAATCTCTCAGGAGGGGATGCAGTCATTAATTGATCAGTTTAATTAATTATCAATTAATTTGAAGCTTTTATGTGCAAGGGGGGGGGAGGGTTGAGGATTTTCAAGAGGGATCAGGGAGGAGGAGGGGAAGGGATGAGTGTTCCTCAGAAGGACATATTATGCCCAGCGATCATAATTAAACCCCCCCCTCCCCTTAGTCATAAAGCAGTTAGCATAAAAATAGGTTAAAATGTGGCGGAGGGTGTCATAAATCTATCAACTTTGACCCTGAATGCATGTTTGCCCCCCCCCCCCCTCACCGGATGTATGTAGCCCGCACTAACAAAATTTGCTTGTACTGTTATTACCCTACCGCTCCTGTGTTATCGCGGAGAATTTCAACTAATGCCACTGAGGCAGACCACCCTTTCTCCAGAGGGCGGTAGCGAAACTTCTGCATCTAGATCTATATGGCTATTCTGGAATTCACACTTATTTGCTCGGCAGAGGATTCATCGAACCACATTCACACAATGTCTCTAATGTTCCACTCTTGAGCAGCGCAAGGGAAAACTGAACACAGAGATCTTTCTGTACAGGGTATAATAGTTAACAAACGACAGAACTGATCCCCCGTGGTACATGGTACAGGTCAGAACACTGTTGCGGAAATAACGAAAACACCATGCCGAATTTAAGCAAATGCAGAACCTCCAAGATTGGCGATCTTTTACAGGATCTCGAATTTTAGAGCGAACTTCAGTGTGAGATTCTTATAATGGGTCCCACAACGGAACTTCGTCTCGAAACCTGGCAGAAAATCCAAACAGAGGCTGGTCATATATAAAGTATGCTAACGGCAAGACACAATCAATGCCATCTCTGTGGGATAGCAATCCAGTGCTGTCGATGACAATGCTGATAAGCTAGAGTTACTAAACACAATCTTCTGAAACTCCTTCGCCAAAGAAGATGAAGTAAATATGCCAGAATTCGAATAAAGAACAGCTGCCAACACTAGTAACTTTCAAGCAGATATCCTCAGTGTAGTGAAGCAACTTAAATCACTTAATAAAAGCATATCTCCTGGTCCAAACTGTGTACGAATTACGGTCCTTGTCGAGTATACTGATGCAATACCTCCGTACTTAAGAAACATTTACAGCCACTCGCTCGACGAAAGATCCCTACCCGAAGATCGGAAATTTGCACAGGTCACACCAATATTCAAAAAGGTAGTAGGAGTAATCCACTAAACTACACGTCCATGTCATTAACGTTGAAATGCAGCAGGATTTTGGAACATACATTGTGTATGAACATTATGAATTACCTCGAAGAGAACGGTCTACTAACACATAGTCAACACGGATTTAGAAAATATCGTTCCTGTGAAACACAATACCTCTTTATTCACACGAAGTGTTGACTGCTATCGACAAAAGATTTCGAATTGATTCAGTGTTTCTAGGAGGCTTTTGACACCGTTCCTCACAAGCGGCTTGTAGTGAAATTGCATGCTTGCGGAATAACGTCTCAATTATTGCGACTGTATTCGTGATTTTCTGTCATAAGTTGTAGTTCATAGTAACTGACGGAAAGTCATCGAGTAAAACGGAAGTTCTTTCTGTCGTTCCCCAAGGCAGTGTTATTGGCCCTCCGCTGTTCCTTAGCTGTCGATTCAGCAAACAATCTGAGCAGCTGTCTTAGGTTGTTTGCAGATGATGCTGTCATCAGCATTGCAAAACAATTTAGAAAAGATACCTGTATGGTGGGAAAATTGTCAGTTGGCTCTATATAATGAAAAGTGTGAGGTCATCCACATGAGTGCTAAAAGGATTTCGTTACACCACTGCTACACGATTAATGAATCGAATCTAAAGACCGTAAATTCGTCTAAATACCTAGGAATTATAATTACGAGCAACTTAAATTGAACACAACACACAGAAAATTTTGTGGGGAAGGCGAAAAAAGACTACGTTTTATTGGCAGGACACTTAGGAGATGCAACAGATGTACTAAACAGACTGTCTAAACTACCCTTATCCCTCCTCTTTTGAAGTACTGCTATGCGGTCTGGGATCCTTACCAGATAAGATTAAGGGTACATCGAGAAAGTTCGAAGAAGGGCAGCACGTTTTATATCATCGAGAAATAGGGGAGAGAATGTCACGGACATGATACAGGATTTGGGGTAGACATCATTCAAACAAAGGCGTTTCTCGTTGCGGCGGGATCTTCTACGAAATTTCAATCATGGACTTTCTCCGCCGAATGCAAAAATATTTTGTTGACGCCGACCTACATAAGAAGAAACGAACATCATAATAAAATAAGGGATATCAGACCTTGCACGGAAAGGTGCAGGTGTTCGTTTTTCCGTGTGCTGTTCGCGAATGGAATAATAAAGAATTATTGTGAAGGTGCTTCGATGAACCTTCTGCCAAGCACATAAGTGTGATTTGCGGAGTATCTATGCAGATGTAGTTGTAGTTGTAGATGTAAATATAGATGTATATGCTTCGGATTTCCTGTGTATTTTTGCAGATCAATAAAATCTTATACTCTTAGTAGCGAATCGTTTATCTCCATTTCTTTTTTCAGATATACCGATTGGGAGACTACTATCTTTTTCACCGAAGCGCCTGAAGTCAGCAGAGGCAGACCTTAGGCTTAAATTATAGTGCAGTTATTACGATTTTTGATAGAGATATTTGAGTCTCAATTGCCCTTCTCTTGCGATGTTTCATCGCAGTTAGTATATTTTTCGATTCCCACACTTCCACTTTCGGTTTTCATTCATTTATGAGGTACAAAAAAATTGCGACTATGGGTCATTTCTTTATTCTATTCATTGCGCTTTTAAACCAAACAATGAACAAAATTCCGACAACACTCTCGCGTCGTACCGATCAGCTGACATTCATGACAGCGCATTATAGAGACCTTCATGCTTATTTGCAGATATGAATATGAAATTAATTAAATGAAATTTGTTGTGCCCCATCATCATCATTCGTGTGGCACACACAAACACTATATTTACAGTATGCAATGGATGTCATTGCATAAAACAAAAATAAAAAGACTAAATATTAATATCTAGGTTTATAATCAATTCCACCGCTCTGGCATTGGCATTCAAAAATCATTCCACGTGCTCTTATAGCATCGTAGGACGCACTCCTCTCTTATATGTCTGATAGATTGATCCAGTGCACCAAAGTCACAACTCGGAGACTCCACAACACCCTATTTACAGAGTGAGTCAGTGCACCTTCCACATCCATTGCGGATTCTACTTAATTTGACCCACAGTTTCCTGTCAAGTTCGACACCCACTACATCACAGACGTATTTCTCTGACCTTTCACGTTCTTGCTAATTTCCGATACGTTGACAGTTCTTGTTCCAGAGATCTCTTGCTTTGGTGTAACTTGTAGTTAGCTGTTAAGCGTACAGAAGTGGCGGGTGTCTTGAATGAAGTTTATTTCTTCATAAGACATAATGTCGTGATGAATGCGAAGTTCCTCACTCCCTTTTACATCGAGGTAATCTCTAAGCAGAGTCTCAGTTCTGCGAGTCTGCGGTGGGTATAACAACTGTTACACCGCAGTGAAGCATAATACTCTACGGCCAAAAAAAAAAATCAGTTCAAGTGTCGATGTACGTAAAGTCTCCATCGAAGCTCACCGGGTTCTACCACACAGCCCCTGCACAATTATTTACTGCTGGATCGCATAGGTTGGCAGCAGGTCCGGTGACAACGGCTGCCTACTTCTACCGACAAGTCACATTCAGGGAACGCTCTTATAGCAAATGAAACTAAATATAACGCATTCTGCTAGCTTAAATTATTGTCTGAGTTTTTAACCACTATTTGAATTCTGAGAGACGAAGCTTTTGTCGAGTGTCTTTTGTCGTGCAACTCTTGTTACATCACTAGCCGTTTGATGTTTATGAAAATGTGGTACGGGAACAGAGAGGGTGTCTCGTTCGTTCCCAGGACAGCAAAATTTCCGGTTTCACCATGGATCTACCTGATTATTAACACTACCCAGCGTTCGTTAATTTGTAATATTTCTTTGTCTAAAACCTACACATTGTTCACAAGCGCTTAAATTCAGAATAGTCTGGCTGCTGAAATCTAAATTTGATGCTTCATTTTTCGTTACCTATGTACCCTAATGTGTTTAAATTTCCGGGGATGATGTCGATTTTGAGTGTTTACTTCATTTATTACATGCTTGTGTTAGAGTCCAATTATGACACAACACATCATTCTCTTAATGTAGGTAAGAACAAAAATGCTCGTGCATTTAGGAATACGCAACAATATTGCTCGAGAATGTATTCAGAGATGTTAGAAATAAATGTATAATTCTTCTGTTTAATATCACCTCCGCGTCACTTATTACGGGTATCACGCTTCCAAACTCCCCACAATACCGTAACGGCGGACAAATTTAATAGCGATCATAGTGGTGGTAAAATTACGCACTTAATCCTCTCTTGCCTGCACTTAAGTGCCTTTAAAGTTCTATGGTTAAAATTTGATAAACCCTACCTTTACAAAAATAATTAAATTCTGCTGTATATTGTTCGAGAAACGAAAGATCGATGGAACAGCACAATCTTTCAGTCTTCTGCAATTTACTCAAACAATTCGAAAGGAAACAAATTCCCTCGAAAGTTTCCGAACATAGAAAATAGCTCTCTGTCGGTCGGAAACCTTGCCTCCTGACAGCATTTAATTATTTTTCTAAAAGCCGTTTCAAGCCTACCATTAAATGGACAGTTGTTATATTATAACATTGTAGACACGTTTATCAGGGAAGTGCATTAATATACAAAAAATATAAAAATATTGATGAACCTATGACAGATATCATTGGTCCCTTATCATATTTATTTATGCAATGAATTGTCGCGCAGTTCTTCACCAGTCCTTTATTTTCTCGTACACTGGAATGTGTAGGACAGAGGTTCCCAACCTAGGGTTAATTACCCCATGAGGGTAAAATGAAATTTTCTGAGGTTTAAAAACTAAACGATTCGTTTCTGTTAAAGTCAGAAACTAAATTGTTTTCAAAAGATCATTACTTTTATCAAAATTTTGTAAGACTCTAATACTGTTTATACAAGTTATCAATAATTATTTTTTCTCAATTAGTAGCAGTAATCCGGTGGAGGTTATAGATTTCTCACATAGTCCACCCGCTACACACGTATGTTGTGCTTTGTCCTATACACTGCTGACGATAAAAGTGGGACATATACGTAACAAATGGTA
The DNA here is from genome assembly GCF_021461385.2 of Schistocerca piceifrons. Lineage (NCBI taxonomy): Eukaryota > Metazoa > Arthropoda > Insecta > Orthoptera > Acrididae > Schistocerca > Schistocerca piceifrons. The sequence goes on from NC_060139.1 coordinate 677,200,169, forward strand.
AATCTCTCAAAAAATGTCTTCTCCAAGCTGTTGTTAGTACTTGCAGTCGTCCAGAAATTGCTCTATTACTCGTTTCGAAATAGATGAACGAATTAATTGACAGCGCGAGACAGCACTAACTACCTAAGGCTGTACACAGCATTATTGTTATTATTATTATTATTATTATTATTAAACTTGCTAGACAGAAAACATTAACATTCTCAAGTCGTCCAATTTCTGCCAGTTCAGAAGCAAGGGGTTCAACAGTCGAGTGATTGACAAACAGTAAGTATAGTCCACACATATGAAGTTGTTTAATTTTAAATGTGGATGCAGTGTGTAGTTCTAGGAAGTGCTGCAATGGAGAGAAGTAATGCAGGGTAAGTACGTTTCATTGCAAGTGTCTAACTCACTGTGGATAGTTAGCTTTATTTAGCTGAGAAGGAGTTGTGGGTAGCACTTGCGATGCACAGAAAATTGCTTCATCATTCATTATAACACACACACACACACTCTACATATCATTCATCTTTCACTTCTTTCACCATTTTAAAAAAAAAAAAAAAAAAAAAAAAAAAAAAAAGATGCTCCAACATAAGTCTTTAATTCTAAAGTTTAGTTAAGCGCTGAAACTGGTCATAATTTGAGGGAGTGGAGCAACTGTATATACTTAGTAGCAGGGGATGTGTGATAGGTTCGCCTTGAGCATCAGGCTTATACAGTATGTATGTGTGTTTCGATATGTGCAAGGAAATGACTATGTCCAGTCGTAATGAAGGTATGGATTTGATATAGATTACTGCAATAGCATAGAGAATGGAAGATTTTTTTTTACTTGGAAAAGTATGTCAAGTCATAATAATGGTACAGATATTTCTATTTCCCGAGCCACAGCCATCAGCAGGGGGTATTTCTGATACTTCGCGCATTGTCGAATGTCATACAATTGAGATCGCAATCGTAATATTTAACTGTAACTATAGCGATCAAATTTATATGCAGCCAGTTTCCTAGGACGAGTCTGTCAATGGGTGCGTGGAGCACGGCGGTGGTGACCTGTGGTGGGAATGATTCACGTTTCCAGCTAACAGCAGGAGCTGTCCAAATGGAAAGGCCTGTTGGCGTGCAGGAATGAAGGTGACCTAACTATGTCGTCATCTAGACGGCTGAATAGCGCACTAATACTCAGTATGTGTTGGACAGCCTTCGTGATCGCGTGTGTTCCTGTGGAAATTTGAGAAGATTCAATATGGACGTGTGTTTGCGCTGCACCATTATTCCCTCCAATGCAAATTGTCTGGTTGACTGCTTCTGCACATTTCACGTCTTTATTTAGTTGAGACAACATCGATTGTGGTGTATGTTGTGTGCATATAGCAGGTGAAAGACGGGTGGAAGAAACGTTTGATGGTTCTCTAGACATGAGAAACACCTAGTTTACTTTGTAAATTATAAAGATGATCTGGAATCTGTTATATCACCAGCATCGGTTTCCTCTACTTTTTCGAGTTTTCATGTAAAGGTCTACGCAAACGAGATAAGTTTCTAGTTATTCAGTGGTTTACAGCACGCTTCACCTCGCTAAAATTTCGGGTTTCTAGAGAAATAATTTCCAGCCTATATATTCGAAATTATACTGCACAGGCGATACTGCTATGCAAGCGATATTGCTATGTGTTTGATATCGAGAAGTACCGCGTGAAAATACATATGGTCTTGTAATCCCATAGCCTGGAGATGGGTGTAGAAAGCAAGCAGTCAGGTAAGAAACAGTAACGCCTTTGTGACGAGAGGACCGACCCACACTTTGTACAATAGTTCGGAGAGTGACATCAGTCCACTGAGGGTGCTCTCGTCATGCGTCGGGCCAGTGTGTGTGTGGAGGCATCACTTGCGACCATAGGCTATGGTGGATGATCTACTAAGCTTGTGGGAAGTGTCTAATGCTGCGGTGACTATATACGGTCCATGTGCTTATGTTGCCTGTCTTCGTGGTATATGTACGACTGTCAGCTTTTCGATAGCTATATGCAAGATGCAGAAGTGGTGATTTTGTATAGCACAGGACACAAATTGTGTGTCTACTACAACGAAACGGTATGTTGTGATATACAGGTTTGAGTTCAGTTCCAGGCTGAAATATTCAAGCTTCTGTCGTCAGCGGCAGGGCAGTGTAATTGAGGAAGTGTCTTTCTGTATTTGACGATATGTAGACCACTATTGCAAGGTTTAACTGTCAGGGCAATATGGCGATCTGTACAAAATAGTTCTGTCGCTGAAAGTCTCATCTGTAGAAAAAAGAAGGCGGACACTGCTTCCATACTGGCAGCATCAGTAATTTGGCGAGTAAATTCTGTAAGAGCCAATCAGAATGCTCCGCTCATTCAGAAGACGTCCTTTGTGCTGGGACACAGAAGCCCCTAAATAGCGGTGAGAACGTTTACCGTTTTGGAGACGTTTGTTGAAAGCATGATGTCAAGATTTCCAGGAAGCGTAACACTTGATGGACAGGGCGCCTCATTAGGACCATCAGAAAGAATGCATTCGGTGTTATTCAGGGCTACTTTCGTAAATAGGTTCTGTTAGAACAAGAATTTCTATGCAGACAAGCTGTGACATTACGAAAGCTCCTACAGCAACAACAAAAGCGAACGTTAACTATTTCTGTGACACATACGATTTCTGGAAAGGGGCTGATATGTAATGGACTGGCTGTCTAGTTAGGATCTGTTGGAGGAATGCAACCTGTGTTATTCCGTCTATTTTCGTAAACAGTTTCTGAAAGCATTGCAAAAGATGTCTATGGTGCGTCCAGAGCGAGACTTGGCTCCTCTTTACATAGACATGTGATGTCAGTATAACACTGACAAGCTATCAGCTGCGCTTGAGATGGTGAGTTGCTAGGAAACATCTCTGTGTCATTCTGCCAGTAACAGTGGTTAGGCAAACACGTGCACAGATAGAAGTATCTCGCAGGTTGGACCGTTGTGCTCGTACTGACCCAGCATGCATGCCTTGGGGCCTCTGTAGGGAACAGTTCGCTGATAAGTCGTGGTTAAATGTCTTAACGTTAGTTCGAAAGCATTTTTATATGCAATGAGTGTTTGTGCACTACATTATTTCGGCTGTTTAAGCGTTGTGAGCACTATTTTGACAATTTACGAGTTGTTTTCATGTCTGCACATCAGTGCCCTGCATTATTTCAGTGATTTACGAGTAGTTTGCCGGTCTGTAGGCTATTTATTGTGACCCCAAGCACGCCACGGCAAGTGTTTTGTATCAGTGTAATAAATGAACTACCTGAAATCCGTCCCTGAATAAATTGTTCCAAAATAAATTAAGTACACTCCTTCCTCTCCCCGCCATTTTTTCCCACACCACCATGGGACGACAGTGCCCTCTCGTGGCAATAGGTACTGTGTACTAGGTCAGTAGGACTCTGGACCACATGGAGAACACACTGGATGGAGCTACAACAGAAATTGTTTAAATAAACGCTGAATGCAGAATAAAGACTTACGTTCATCTTATCCAGCAGCCCAGCACAGGCTGAGTCCTTTTCTTGCCAATTTCCAAGGGAGAGATGTTGGTCAGATGACTTCGGTTAGTGGAGGTAGACCAAGTCACCTAAGTGACCTTTTTTCCACCAGAAGTTGAACTTCCCGCCATGACGTCATTGCGACATTGCCACACCTATCGCTGCCATCTTGGATCCGTCGTCTTGAATAACTTTTGTAACAATGCTACATGGGATCATGCTCTCTTTGCGCTACTACTGACGATCATTCAAACTGGCCACCTGGTCTTCACGGCGCAACACACAGTTAAAATCTCCGGCAAACATGGGGGCGGCCCCAACGTTCTATAACGGTTCAACTATCTCATTCCGATAAAATTTACTTCTGTGCCGTCTTTCGTTAGTCCCGGGTGGTGCATGTACGTTCGTAAAATGAGGTCTTGAAGTTGGACAGTTACACCCCGAGCAGTCTCTAAAATAGCTTGAGCTTGATAAGTGATACCTTCTTTGAACAAAATGGCTATTCCTCCTTCATTTCCAATGTTGATGATGGCCTCATAAACTGTTATGTCTGCTACTTCAGTTGTTACAACCTCTTGTAACCTGGTAACATCTATGTCGGTGGCATGAAGATAAACTTTTAAACACTGTAACTTTGCTGCCGAACTTACCCGTGAGACATTAACTGCAGCTAGCTTGTAAGTCTGCATACAACTATCTACTACTACTCAGTATCTTCCGACCGAAACGTGCTCGGAACCGGAAGATGCTAACACGGTTGTGTTCATGTGATTGTCTAACTCCACCAGAACGTCCTCATTCCGAATGGGAGCCAATACCCTCATTTCATCAGCCACCGCCGTTTCCCTGTCTGAGACTGCTTAAGAATTTCTCTGGTGCGTGTTCTTTTCGTTTCCATTCTTCTTTGTCTCTTCCTGACCTTTTATTCTAGCGTGTCGTTTCGTTTGTTTAGACGACTTTTTAAAATTATCCTTATTTGATACTGGGTGATCAGGCCGGTCATTGAATGTGGTGTTGTTTGGGTTTGTTTCCTCATCAACTAGCATGTCACTACCTACTGATGACACTGGAACATCACTGGGATTGCAACCTAGTGGTACCTCGGGATGGCCGGCCGAAGTGGCCGTGCGGTTAAAGGCGCTGCAGTCTGGAACCACAAGACCGCTACGGTCGCAGGTTCGAATCCTGCCTCGGGCATGGATGTTTGTGATGTCCTTAGGTTAGTTAGGTTTAACTAGTTCTAAGTTCTAGGGGACTAATGACCTCAGCAGTTGAGTCCTATAGTGCTCAGAGCCATTTTTGAACCTCGGGATGTTTAACAGGCATAGTAATTTCTATTCCAAGTCTCTTGCTACCGTCTAAGTCTCTGAGGATTAGTCTCTCCTGGAGAGGCTTGATTTGAACATTTTGGGAGGGTAACCGTTGAACTCTGTTCATTTGTCAATACACTACGTGCAGTTGAATCCTGATTTCCTTCATTTTCTCCATAACGTGATATGTCAGAGCCTTGCCCATTCCTTTTTTCTTGTAATGGGGCTGACAAGGTCTCTGCATATGACAGTTTCTGTTTCGCCCTCCATAAAGATTATACACGGGGACAGGTTGCCTTAAGATAACCTGTGCATCCACATATTAGGCATGTCCTTGGTTGGCCACCATAAACAACTATGGCTTTGAAGCCTTGAACAATAATATACCATGGGATATGCTCACGAAGATCAATTCTATCATTTCGCACCATTGTCAACCTGAAATGTTTGCTGCCCGTCCATTTCTCACCAGAAACCAGCAAAACCGTGCCGCAAGGCGTTAACGCTCGTTAGATGAGATCGAACTCCAGTTCAAATAGGAGGTTGAATACGCGCACAGATCGCAACCCTAAATCATCATAGCTGATCACAATCGAGCTAGATTCACCACTGTAATGAAGAAAGTTCGCGAAACCGACTATTTTTTTCATGTTTCAACGTCTCATACTTAAACATACACTGCATTACCCAGGAAATCATATGCAAAACCGTGAACGTCATCGTCTTGTAAACCTATCTTCTCGAACAACCAATCGTCGATTTCATAAACTTTCGGCCTGTCATATTCGAACGGAAACAAAAACTTCAACGTAGACTTCTTAATCTGAGCTTCCATAGCCGGATGGCTATGTTGTACTCACAAGCTTCAGCGACACGGCCAATGACGTGCACCACTCGCTGCGAGCTCCGCACACGGCGGCGGCTAGGCCAGCACTGCATGCTACGGATGTCCAGTGAGCTTGCACTGAACAGTAGGAGGTCCCACTACGGTTGCCTGAGGTACGTATGTCGCTACGTTCGCTTCTGACTGCATGTCTCGCAATACAGAGCTTTATTTGGCAAGAAGTATCCAATATAGTCGGCTTACTTTCTGACATTCCGTACACAGATCATACATCGCCAGAAAAAATAGTTGATACCTAAATGGATCTCGCTCAGAGAAGAAATAATAAGTAATTTCGTGGTTTTATCTTTCGTTATTCTTCTTAGACTTGGGACATTATAAACAAAGGCCTTTGCGGATAAGAAAAATGCTATCTGCACGACAACTGCAAGTCCGTTACCCTTATACGCATCGGCAGGTTTTTTATCGACATCTGCATCGGCGGATATTAAAATATAGTAAACCACTTCAGTCTGTTTGGTACGCTGAAATTCTGACGGTAGGCTCGACCCTGGTCTGAAATTTCGTCTGCTGAAGTCAGAGCTCTTGAAGCGCACTCCATAGTCTATCACGACCACATTTTAATACAACGTAGTCTTTCATATTACTGACTTGTTACTTAAGTTATAATTTTCTGTAATAGTTACTGAACTGGATCGTGTGAAATTTTCTGCTGAAATGAACTCGTGTTAGAAGTTGTTATTGCATCTTGAATATTTTTGTATGTTAGGTATTAATACGCTCATCAAATGTTCGTTAATTAATTGTGATGTTAAATCGTGTTAACGTACTCCACTTCTAAAGGTATCTCGATCATAATAACCTACTCCATGAAAGTCATCATCGATCTTGTGGAACCCAGCTCGCACTTTTCTGATATGACATGCTGAAAGCCATGGATCAAAGCATTCAGGTAGATGCAATATTTGATTTCCGATTAGCATTTGACTCTTAGCTATGTCTAGGCTTATTATCGGAAGTGCGATCGTATCGGGTATCGAGCGAAATTTCATGATAGGGAGGACGCAGCATATCATCTTCGATGGAGAGTCATAGGCAGATGTAGAAGCAACTTCGGGTTTGCCCCAGGGAAGTGTGTTGGGATCGTTACTCTTCATACTGTATAGCCTATCAATGGTCGTTCGGACAATGTGAGTAGTAATCTCAGACAATTCGCGATAGCGTAGTTGTTAATAATGTAGTACTGTCTGAGAAAATCTGCACAAATATTCAGTTGGATATTCATACGATTTCAAATTGTACTAAGGTTTGCAACCTCCTTTAAGTGACCAGAAATGTAACACTGTGCACGTCACAAACGCAAAAACATAGACTCCTATGACTACAATATCAACGAGTGAAAAGTATGATCAGTCAGGTATGAAATGGAACGATCACTTCCGTCCCTCGTAGGAAAAGCAGGCGGCAGACTTCGGTTCACTAGTAGAATATAAGAAAAATTAAATAATCTAGACAGGAGATTGCTTACAAAACAAACGTGTTGTCCATCCTATAATATTGGTGAGGTATGAGGGACCCGCACCACGTAGGACTAATTGGGAACATTGAACGTACACTGAGAAGGACAGCACTAATTGTCAGTGGTTTGTTTGACCTATGGGAGAATGTCACGGCGATGCTGAAGAAATTAAACAGACAGGAGCTTGAAGATAGGCGCTCTAGCGTTAGCATTTGCGTATTCTTTATAAGAAATAGTAGTACATAATAATAGTGATGCTATCACTGTTGGTTGGTTATATTTACTGGCAAAATGCAACCTAACACTAGACTGCGTACTTACGGCTATCCTGTGTGGCCGTTTTTCAGTACGACTTGAAAAGAGAGAGATTATTAATTGATCACCGATGTGTCAGTTCTCGATTGTGTTCAGGACACGTACGGATTGCTTACGCGAAGGAGTTTTCTTAATTGACCTTTTGACCCGGATTGCCTTCACCCAACCAGAACCTTCGATGAAAATACCTAAGGGACTTATTTGAATATTAAAATGGAAATGAAAGCAAATTAGTGGAATTTCGCAAGAAAAAGGTTAACAGATCGGAAGTTGAACACATTAGTGGTCTCCCAAATACAGCCGAAATACCGCGATAAAGAGCGAACCTGCAACAAAGCTCATGTACAATCTGAACATAATTTTTGGTTAGTGAAAGAAAAGAAGAAGAAGAAAATTACTGCACCGTAAAATATTAATATATTTTGAACAAAATGGCTTTAAACTTCTAAGACATTGACAAACATACAATGAATATATGACTTACTTCTGATATTTCTTTTGTACATGGCACAGCCGAATAATCGCTGCTTTATCAGTCCGTTCCTTCCTAAAATTAAATGTTCCTGCGTATGCGTAAGTATATTATATCTTCACCCGAGTTACCGAAACGTTTTTTCGTCGTTTCACATAGTTTTACACAAAATAAAAATACAACTTGTAGCAATGCTATGTAGTACGTCTTAACATGTCGGCGACCAAAAGTACAAGGGATAATAATGACTCTAGAATATTTCTTCTGTTTCGCAGCTTCTTGCTATCAAGCGCTGCGGCAATGATTTTAAATATTTGCCCCCAGCGGGTCATAGGGTTTATTTAAAGTGTTTAAACGCTGGACGCGCATCTTGGTACAGGCTCACATTATAAAAATATTTCGTCTCTTTACTCTCGCGCTGTGTTACTTGGCATCTTTACAAACTACAGATCGTTGGCTGTCCTCTTCTTTTATGCCAAATACCTCATATGCAAAATATCTGAAATCCAATAATATTACAGCGCAAACTATCCCGAAACGACTTACAAAGTTTCAAGAATCCGTTTTAAATGATTAATCCGGGAATATACTACAAGCCCCTACGTATTTCTCTCATAAGGATCGTGAGGACAAGGTTAGATTAATCACAGCGTGCACAGAAGCGTTTAGACAACCATTTTTCCCATGGTCCGTATATGACTGGAATGGAGGGATAGAAGGAGGGTTAGGGCTTAACGACCCGTCGACGTCGAGGTGTTAGGGACGGAGCACAACCTCGGATTATTTCAAGGACGGAGAAGGAAATCGGCCGTGCACTTCCAAAAGAACTATCTTGGAATTTGCCTAGGGTGATTTGGGGAAATCGCTGAAAATCTAAACCTGGATTGTCGGGCACGGTTTTGAACCGACGTCCTCTCCGAATGCGAATCCAGTGTGCTGACTACTGCGCCACTTCACTCAATGTGAATGGAACAGGAAGAAGCCCTAACAACTCGTACAACGAGAAATACCCTGGATCATGTCCATTCACAGTGGTTTGCAGAGTATGTATGTAGATGTAATAAAGCCAAGATTCCAATGGCTAGACTCAGGGCATGCCGTATTGGCTTCTCGAGCAAACTGTGGGCGATACGAAGTGACGTCATTCTGAATTCGGGAAGCGAGAACAATAGACTTGGATTGTTAATGCAAGTAAATTCCCAAGTCCCTCTGTTTAAATAAATAGAATGCAGCTGATTGTTAGCTGTTCTAGATGTTGGCCGTTCTGTAGTACTAAGAGCGAAAGTAGAAATCATCGTACTATTTCTGAATGCAGAAATGCTTGATATAAAACTGTGGATATCGTTCATCATAGATTTCCGAAGGATGGAGTACAATGTTGCAAGTGGATGTCACGCTGTAAAAGAGCTGCTCTGTTAATGTGAATAATGCAAGGATCACTTCAGATCATTTCCTCGCCGAAGATTGCGAACAGGACTTAAAAACTGAGCTTCTGGGTTTGTCTTTGAAAAGAAAATTAAAGGGTGACGTTCTAACGTCAAAAAAATCCAAATTGGTATGGAGATACATTAGAGGTTGTCGCAAGTATCACCAGAGACAACGTACAGGTAACTGCTAGATATTCATTCTCTTTAGAATGTATGTATTATCGGTTTTCGAATTATTCGCGCATCGTTTTTTCTATACCAATTACAAACGTTTCATTTCTACAACAACAATAATAATTTGTTAAGAATACTAGTCTGCGATCTGTGGTGATTAGGGATATAGGCATCATAACCCGTTATAGAGGCACACATAGATGATGATGATAATGTTTGGTTTGTGAAGTGCTCAGCTGCGCGGTGATCAGCGCCCGTACGAAGTCCCAGTTTGTACACAGTCCAATATTTACAAAATCCAATTGAGCCACTGTCACGCATGATGATAATGATGTTGAAGTGAAGGCTCACCTAGAAATAAGCGGTCAAGTTCAGTAGAATATACAAATGACAGCACAGCTGTTTTCACGCCGTTGAGATCGAGCTATTACATACCTGCTAAGCAAAGAACAAGAAAGAAATTTAATTGAACTGATCAATAACACAGTTAATTTTTTAAACTCAAGGGGTCCTAAGACACCTCTTCGAAGAGGCTACGGCCTTAATTTTCAAAGACAGTAGAACACACTAAAACGCTTCCTCGAGGTTTGTTCTAACTTACGTTGTGGAAAAAAGCAAGGCCTACTGCCATTCCAGAAGGGTTTCACAATTTCAGTAAACTTTCTCTTTAGACCTTACAGCGGCATAAAGAACTTGGGAGCTTCGGACATCTTGACTTCCAGGATAAACAAAGACTATTTGGAGAAATTTTTTCTGAAATTCGTGGTCTGGGTCCATTTTACAACACAATTACCACTGGCAATGACTGGGTCCCGCAATCTCCAGAGATGGGTTAACTTATCCTGTAACTCACTGCATCAATAAAACAAAGGAGTTTGAAATGATGTTTGGCGGTTTTCGTGGGTAACGTGTAGTTAAGTGTGACGGAAGGATACAAAAGTTAATTTCTATAATAAACTCAGAGTTGCCGAAATGCATTACAAAGTGGTTTTCTCTACGTAAGGACAAGAAATTTCATTAAAATAAGGCATCTGAAGATAAAACTAAAACGGAAAACATAGAAAAAACTGCTGCAAAGAAAAGTCTTCGACGGTTTGCGTCGTCATATTCCTGAGCTACAGTAATACCTACGAACGCAGTACGACGTTCTTGTTCTTAATATTAGGTCGTTGAAGATGGTTAATATTATAACATATAAGTGTTTATTTCTTATCATTTTAGATTTAAGTAACGCTTAATAATGTTCGTCAGCACTTGGCAATACGGAATTCATGAGGCTGGGGGTAAACTCTCGCGGTAGAACAGTATTCCCGATGACGCCATACGCTTTAGCCAATAGCAGAGCTACACTCTGGAGTCACCTACCTGATTGTATTCTAGTTGCCTTGGGCTAGACTCTCCTAGAACAGCCTTCATGTCACTGTGTGACAACTTTCGGTGTTACGTAAGTGATTTCTGTTCATGAAAAACGGAACCTAGGTGTACAGTCGTGGACAAAACGAGCGAGACCCCTCGCCTTTTCGTTATGCTGATCCGCACAGCTTTAAAGTCTGCTACACAGCATAACAGGCAAGGCGACGAGGTGCTACCAACATACTATGCGCAGGCGTGAAATTGAAAAACTATCCGAACTTTACAATGAAATGAATACCCTTAGCTGCATACAGGCGTTAATATAAGTCAAAGGGGACGGTTGACTTATATTAACAGCCTGTATGCAGCTAAGGGTATTCATTTCATTGTAATTTCATTCTAACGAGCTGCATGGTCATCGATAGCAACTGTTCTTTCGGACATGTCCGATACCATCTTTATATGTGTATGCTAACTTTGTCAAACTGTTTTCAATCATGTGTGCATATTAAATGCTCATTGGTGTGTTAAACACAACTCGTAAATATAAGATATAAGTGAAAGAAGAAACGCTAATTAGTATGAACTATACTAATAAAAATGAATTTCAGCTTATCCAGATAACATAACTGTTTTAGTAAGACAAAGTACCCCAGGTCGTTACGAATTAGCAAAATATTATGCGCATTCGGCCGCGAAACGGTCTGTGTCAACGTTCAGGCGAGTCATACTGGATTACCTTTGCTGACCTACCATGAAAGTGTGCAAATTTAGCAATGCGTGAAGATTCATAACGAAATTCAGTTAAAAATCATTCAGTGCCACACTTAAGTCAGTTCAATTATTGACACAAGCGGAAAAAGTAGGCAGTAACAAGCATGAAATTCTACAAGATTTTCATATTTACATCCACAGGGCGCCGGTAGAGAATAAAGGCAGCAATAAAACGTATTGGGGGCGCGAGAATTTCTTAAAATTTCTTTACTGATAGTCTATCTGCCTCCATCAAGATTAGAACCGAAAATAAACCAGACCTCCCTTGCAGTAGCAAACACCTTTCACTACGCTAGCAGACAAACCAGGAAAACAGCCCTCTATTATTACCCGAGACATGAATAAGCCGGCATTTTCGCAATGGAAATGTCAAAATGATCTTCAGTTTCCGTTGCATAGAGCTTTCTGGACTCAAAAAATGAATTTTCTACCTTTATGTCACTGCTTATCTGACAATCATTCGGGATGTTTATCGTAAGAACAAAATACTGTTATTAGCGAGTAAATTTAGTAGGATAATTCTACACCACCCCAGGAAATAAACGGCTACATAGCTGCCAAACGTATTCTGCAATGTTTAGAATTTTCCATTAGACTCGCCACAGCCAGAAAACGTTCATTAGCCGAAGTGTTTCTTACGCTAGCTAGCAATGGGAATTCCCGCACTTTTAAAACGCAGTGGCATTAATACTGGGATATGAATTACCACGTGTGTAGGCAAATGGATTTTATTTGCAATCCTGTAAACGTGATTTGGATCGAAAGGGTAGCTACGAGTAATATGCTGATGTATCGACTGCAACTAGAACATTTCAAATAAGGGTAGGGAGAATTATTTATGCGGCCCTCGTCTTCAGTAACTGTCGTAGCTATTTTCTTTGTTAGGATTTCGTCACATAAATCGGTAGAAATGAAACCCTACTAGTCTCACTTTCTTGACCGTTTACCTGTCTACCCAATCCTTAAAACCTGTTTACCTCGAGAACAGGTAGACATAATAAGCGGAAATGTATCGCACTCCCTGCAGTATACTGTCCCTTGGTGGCGTAAAAAAGTGAGCTTCTATGTCAACGCAATCTTAAGATACGGCCGTTTATGTAAAGAAAATTTACGCGTAAGGTCAAAAAATGGCTCTAAGACCTATGCGACCAAACTGCTTAGGTCATCAGTCCCCTAGACGTAGAACTACTTAAACCTACCTAACCTAACAACACACATCCATGCCCGGGGAAGGATTCGAACTGACGCCGCAAGCAGCCGCTCGGTCCGCGATATGATGCAGTTGAACGCATGTCTAACCCGCGCCGGCAAGCTACTAAATTTACTCGCTAATAACAGTATTTTTTTCTTTCGATAAACATCCCGAATGATTGTCAGATAAGCAGTGACATAAAGGTAGAAAATTCATTTTTTGAGTCCAGAAAGCTCTCTGCAACGGAAACTGAAGATCATTTTGACATTTTCATTGCGAAATTGCCGGCTTATTCATGTCTCGGGTAATAATAGAGGGCTGTTTTCCTGGTTTGTCTGCTAGCGTAGTGAAAGGTGTTTGCTACTGCAAGGGAGGTCTGGTTTATTTTCGGTTCTAATCTTGATGGAGGCAGATAGACTATCAGTAAAGAAATTTTAAGAAATTCTCGCGCCCCCAATACGTTTTATTGCTGCCTTTATTCTGTACCGGCGCCCTGTGGATGTAAATATGAAAATCTTGTAGAATTTCATGCTTGTTACTGCCTACTTTTTCCGCTTGTGTCAATAATTGAACTGAATTAAGTGTGGCACTGAATGATTTTTAACTGAATTTCGTTATGAATTTTCACGCATTGCTGAATTTGCACACTTTCATGGTAGGTCAGCAACGGTAATCCAGTATGACTCGCCTGAACGATGACACAGACCGTTTCGCGGCCGAATGCGCATAATATTTTGCTAATTCGTAACGACCTGGGGTACTTTGTCTTACTAAAACAGTTATGTTATCTGGATAAGCTGAAATTCATTTTTATTAGTACAGTTCATACTAATTACCGTTTCTTCTTTCACTTATATCTTATATTTACGACTTGTGTTTAATACACTAATCAGCATTAATATAGTCTTACATATGATTGAAAACAGTGTGACAAAGTTCGGATAGTTTTTCAATTTCACGCCTGCGCATAGTATGTTGGTAGCACTTCGTCGCCTTGCCTGTTATGCTGTGTAGCAGACTTTAAAGCTGTGCGGATCAGCATAACGAAAAGGCGAGGGGTCCGCTCGTTTTGTCCTCGACTGTACATGTAACTGTGCGGAAAATCAAGATGATCTTCATCTCACCGTATTTAGCGCTGGCAGATGTCAAAACGCTTCTAAAGCCTCCAGGATACAGCACATTCGAGACATTTAAAAGACATTGAATCCGAAATGCGTAATAGTACGAACTTAAACAGTGATAATGATAACTGGAACTTCTTGGCCTATTAAATTGTGTGCTGGGCCGGGGCTCGAAACAGGAAACTCTACCTAAAGCGAGCATGTCCTCTACCGATTACGCTATCCAAGCTAGACTCACTACCCCTCTTTATACCTTTACTTCCGGCAGTACCTCTTCTCCCAATCCGCACAGAGTTTCAAATCAGTACACACTCCGCTGTATGGTGAACATTCACTCTGAAATAACATTCATTACGACACATCACTTGTAACTGAAAAACAAAGATAGCGATATTGACACTGTCCTTTAAGCGTTAAGCACAAAGTAATTATTATTATGTGTATTTGGGTATTTGCAGATATTCCTGTGGATATCCGCATCCGCGTTGACCTGTAATTATGAAAGACCGAATTGCATGAGTGCAGTGCGTTGCCCACTCGGAGTGTGACGTTCTGGTGGCTGGGTGTTGTGCAGACGGTTGGCTGTGAGCTATGGGGCAGGAGCGGCGTCAGCGCTGGATGTCGCTGAGTGGGCAGTCGAGACCTGCCGTCAGTGAGCTATGTGCCCAGAGCAAGGCGTCATTCGTCAGCAGCCAACTCCCGCTACACCAGCTGACCAGGTAAGCCGCGCGCCGACTGCTCCATTTCGTAGCGACACGACCTCCTCACACTAGTACCCTAATGAAATAGCGGTACCTAACTTTAGGTCTGTATCTTCGCTTCCTTTTATCACTCGCTACGCCAAGGAAAACAGCACCACACTTACATCTGAAAAAATTAATGGCTAATGTCAGGTTTTTTCCCGTTCTTGCGGCGAGACTTGTGAGTACTAGCTCTTGGATGTACCTTTTACGGAATTCAGTCCGCTCGAATGCAGATTTAGAAGCGCTTCGGAAGCTTAGTTGATTTTTCTTTGCTATCGCGACCAGAGATAAATCTTAATTGTGGCGTCTTCGTGTGTCATAACCTCTGCGTTGAGCGTTAACTATGTTCGAGTAAATACGGTTTACAAGGAGACGTCACCAACGTTGGGATCGACTTTTTGAATCCATCTATACGGTTATGTAGGGAAACATCCCAGGCATCACACACTGCAGCCATTCATCCTTGTGAGCCCTCATTTGCGACTAATCGACTGAAACAAAAAAATTAGTATTTTGCGTGACGCACAGTAGCATTAAAAATGGGCTGTTACAGTGATTGGTTGCGTGATGTAATAGATATGGTAAGGGCTTCACGTGAAGGAGGTTATAGGTTCTAGTCTTGTAATGGACAACAACTTCTTTTGTTTTTAAAATCGAAGTGACTTTGTTCATCATATCATTTTAATTCTAATATCAACTTCTTCATTGGCTCTCATTTTTCTTCCTCTCATTCTTTTTCCAGTTGAAACCTTTGTTCATGTGTTTTAATTAATTTTATGCATTTATTTCGATATAATTTATTTTGTTTTTATCATCCTATTTTTTCGACCACGTTTTTGCCTGGATTATATCTGTTTGTTATTTTGCTTGAATTTCGTTTTACGTATAAACCATTCTTTCGTTTAAATCTTCATCTGTGTTTTTTTCCATAGTGTAATAGGAATTTAGGGTATGTTTTCCACGTTTCTGTGACAATTACGATGCAAAAAATTTCACTTCTTGTAACGCAAAATACATGTTTACACCACTGCACAGTCCATAGAAATAGATTATTCTGTCTTTTGTTTTTTAGCCATTAGATCACAATTAGATATTATAATAGATAAATATAATTAGATTCCGAGTGAAAAAAGAATGACATAAAGAAAAAACGATCAGATGAAAAAGTAACACAAATAAAAAATTAGATTTAAACCAATTACTTGAATAAAAATAATGATCAAAGTCATTTCGATAAATATTTTAAAATAAAAGATAATCGCACCTGCAGAAATTTTTGGTGAATTTTCGGTTACACATTTCAAAATAAACCAGCTCCCGGCTTTTTTTGAATAGATCGTTGAACTCTATGTACTTGAATCAAACTAATGAGCTTTAGGTGGGAGCTTCAGCAGTGAGAGAAAAAGAAACAAAGTTATAAGGCAAAGACTCCCTTTTAATACAAGTGACAACAATAATTATAACAAACTAAAGACATTTATACCAGAGGAACATCTTTAAAGAAAACTCTGTCTAGATGAGAATACGTGTGAAAGAGTCATTAAGAGAGTACATAACATAACAAATCTGGTTATGAAGCATGTTCACCTGGAAAGTTATGAGTACAGGTTGATTATAACCAAAGTTAAACTTTAAAACCGCTGTAGAAATAACACCACCGGTCAGAATGACGTCAAATTGCAACGGAATATTATCGGAGATGGGGGGAAAACGTATGGCAGAAGAAAAATAAATAGTTACAAAATGTAGCAATAGAAGGCGCTGAAAGCATCACAATTTAATAGTGTTCGACTGTAAATGACAAATGAATCATACAACAACGCCCAAGCTGTACGTTTGACATTAAACAAACTGTACTACTCTGTGTACACAAGTGTACATGTGTGATATTGTTAGTTACGTAAGCCCATCCACCATGGCAAGGTCATATCACATCGGATGGGAAAAATCAGTTTTTAATTGTACTGAGGCCAAAAACCGCATAAAAGCATCAATCACATTGGTTTTTAATTGTCCTGGGGCCAAAAACCGCATTAAAGGCATCAGTCACATTGGTTTTTAACTGTCCTGAGGTCAAAAACCTCATAAAAAGCATCAATCATAATCAAATCGGATTATTAATTTCCGTGTGACTGTCGCAAAACATGTTCAATATGCTGTCCACCGTTTTCTGCAACAAGTTGAAATTGGGAAACAGCATGTTCCACAACTGATCTAAGTGTTTCCGGAGTCAAAGTTCAGAATGTGTTGCGCAGTGCGTGCCTTCAATGCAGTTATGTTTGCAATTGGAACACTGAACACAACATCTTTCAGATGGCCCCGCAGCCAGAAGTCACATAGATTAAGATCAGGTGATAGGGACGGCCAGGCTGTAGGGAAATGGTGGCTGATAATTGTAGCATTTCCGAAATAGCGCTTCAGCAGCTGCTTAGCTGGATTTTCAATGAGAGGAGGTGCGCCATCTTGCATAAAAATGATCCCATCCAACATCCACGCTGTTGGAGAGCTGGAATGACGTGGTTTCGCAAAAGATACTAATAGCGCTTACCAGAGACGGTACAGGTAACAGGGCCGGAGCACCTGTCTCTTCGAAAAAGTATGGCCCTATGATAAATTATGCCATAAACCCGCACAACACAGTGACCTTTTCAGGATGAAGTGGTACTGGTTCACTTGCGTGTGGATTTGCCGTTGCCCATATTCGACAACTCTGTGTATTGACATATCCTGTTAGACGGAAGTGGGCTTCGTCTGTCCACAAAATCTTCCACGGCCAATCATTATCCACTTCCATGCGAGCAAGAAATTCTATAGCAAAGCTCTCTCTTGCTGGCAGGTCAACAGGAATCAACTCTTGCGCATGGGTAATTTTGAATGGATAGCAAAGAAGGATGGTTCAAATGGCTCTGAGCACTATGAGACTTAACATCTGAGGTCATCAGTCCCCTAGAACTTACAACTATTTAAACCTAACTAACCTAAGAACGTCACACACATCCATGCCCGAGACAGGATTCGAACTTGCGACCGTAGTGGTCGCGCGGTTCCGGACAGAAGCGCCTAGAACCGCTCGGCCACAACGGCCGGCAAAGAAGGATGTTTCGTAGGATTTTACGCACCGTGTTCATGGGTATGTCCAATTCTCCGTGCACTACACGTTTGCACACCACCACTCGTCTCCTCCTGAATTGTTGTGGCCACTGCTTCCACTCACGAGGAATCAATTCTTTTCCTCCCTCTACCAGATTGCACACCAAAAGAACCCGTCATTTCGAATTTCCAATACATTTTCTCCAGACCCACGGCAGTCATCGGACCAACGTCATTCTTCAAACCCTTCAGTATCCGGAACTTCTGCAGAGCGACGTGTGCTCATTCATCATTTTTGTAATACAGCTATACAAGCTGAGCGCAATCCTGCATTGAGACAGTAACAGCGAACGTCGCACACGCGAAAGGAGGAATAGCCGTGTACCCGGCGTGTTTATACCAACTTCGATGGGTCGTGTGCATGACAGGTGCTTTCATTTACGTATTCTGACACGAACAGCGCTATCTGTAGATCAGTTTTCACACTATTTTTTTTTCTTCTGCCATACGTTTTCTCCCTTCTCCGATAACATTCCGTTACAGTTTGACGTCATTCTGACGAATGGTGTTATTTCTACAGCGTTTTGAAAATCTATCTTTAATTATAATCACCCTGTATACTACAAACAATTTACAATTTGGAAATCAATCGTCTGGTCTCAGTAATGGCAGACACATCAGTCGAAAATTTAGCGATGAATTATTAGTTGTTACTTTTTCAACATAAAAATGTTTTACATAGTAAGTGGAGTTTTAAGTCAGTTTCGGAGTATCTTGCTGCATCCGTGTTCTAGAGACGCCGACAGATAATTTTGGAATAAATGTCTATAGCTGTTTACTGATCTAAATCTTTGGTGTTGTGCCCATAAACAGGAGAGATACGAAATAGCGTCGTTAAGTTTTTGGTATATTATGACGAAGCCCGTCTGGCCTAAAAGCCACACCATCGTGTTGTGTTTCGGCCTCGGAAAACGTTTAAAGTCAGGCTCCAGGATGCGATTGACGGTCACGAATGCAGGTGTGGTCCGATAGATAAATGTCAACACTACTCGGCATTACGGTATACTAATAATTGTTACTTATGGACCGTCTGACAGCAACTGAATAAAACACAATTTTAGTGCCATACGCGTTTCGCCTTTATTTTCTGCAAGGCATCATCAGTGGCCTGGAATATGTACATATGTTTGCTATTTAATTTACATTTTTGTCACTGTACCTATAGGTTATAAACACTTCTGGTGGTTTGATTTCTTATTAAGTAGTAATGTTTTGAACTGTACTTACAGGTTGTGTCGACAATTTCTTACATATTACGCTCCTGTTGCATTTTTTGTGTTGTTCTTCTTCTTATGAAGACCAATTTGCGGTTTTTTTTTCCCCACAGCACTATGAACTGAACGCTTGTTTCAATGCAACGTTTTGGTTTCTGTTGCCGACTGTCAAATGTTTTTGCCAAAGATCGAATGTTATTGCCAAACTTTCGAGTGTAATTATTGAAGTATCTGTGATCTGTTCGTGTATGCATACACGATCAGATCACAGATATATATATATATATATATATATATATATATATATATATATATATATATTGTGGGCTGTGTGTGTGTGTGTGTGTGTGTGTGTGTGTGTGTGTGTGTGTGTGTGTTTTGGCGTGATACATTTTTTTGTGGGCTCTGTGTGTGTGTGTGTGTGTGTGTGTGTGTCGAGAAGGTGAAGGGGGAAGAGTTTTTTTGTTTTAACTTATCATTTCCTTTATTAAGTGTAGTAGGGAACCAGTGCTGATGTGTGTTTGTTCATTTATCACATGTTTGTTTTCTGCTATGGCTTTCTGGATGTGGAAGTTTTCTTGCATTTGTATAAGATGTTTGTCATGGTTGCTTATTCTCATTATTTTCATTTCTTGTTTCATGTTTGTAGGATGATGGTTATGGTGTTTTAAATGTTCTGCAAATGTGGAGTGGTTTGTTTCATACTTCCAACATCTGATATGTTCTTTGTATCGCGTTTCAAAATTCCTGCATGTCATGCCTATGTATACTGCATCACAACTTTGACATTCAAGTTTATATATTCCTGATTGTTGGAATTTGTGCCTCGTGGTAGCTGGCTGGCTTAGGTGTGATTGGAGGGTTTGTCCAGGCTTATATGCTATTTTGAAGCCCTGTCTCTTTAGGATGTTTGAAACTCTGTGTGTTAGTTTATGTGTGTAGGTCAGGGTGTACCATCTGGTTCTTTTCTCTGTGGTGCTGTCATTGTGTGTGTTTGTTGAGTGTTTTTGTAAGTTTTCAGCTTGTGAGTTCTCTTCTATTCTGGAAAGGTTGTGTTTGTTTTGTATTTGTGTTTTTAATTTCTGATTGATCCTGTGTACCACACGTGTGTCATACCCGTTGTTCCTAGCTATTTGTGTGATTGTACTCATATCTTGTTCATAATTTGTCTTGTTGAGAGGGATTATGTTTAATATATGTAACATGTGTCTTAGTGCTGCAAGTTTCTGGCTGTGGGGGTGATTGGATGTGGAATGTATTATTGTGTCTGTGGCTGTTGGTTTTGTAAAGATGTTAAATGTATGTTTGCCATTTTCTTTTTTTTATTGCAATGTCAAGAAAATTTATTTGATTTTCTTTTTCAAGTGTGAATTTTATGTTCTGATGAGCTTTGTTTATTTCCGAATGGAGTTCATCTATTTTTTTCACCTGGTTCATCTACCGGACAAATAATGTCATCCACGTATCTGTACTAATATATGATTTTGAAACTTTCATTAGTGGTTATCGTTTCAAATATCTGATTTTCTAGATGACTGATGAAAATGTTTGCTAGTGGCCCTGATATTGGGGATCCCATGGGCAATCCATCACTTTGTAGATAATATTCTTTCTCAAACTGGAAGTAGTTTTGTTCAGTTCTTTGGCAAAAACATTTGACAGTCGGCAACAGAAACCAAAACATTGCATTGAAACAAGCGTTCAGGACATAGTGCTGTGGAATGTGGGAAAAAACCGCAAATTGGCATTCATAAGAAGAAGAACAACACCAAAAATGCAACAGGTGCGTAATATGTAAGAAATTGTCCACGAAACTTGTAGGTACAGTTCAAAACATTAGTACTTAATAAGAAACACCAACCACCAGAACAGTTTATAACCTATACCCCCAGTGACAAAAAAAATGGTTCAAATGGCTCTGAGCACTATGGGACTCAACTGCTGAGGTCATTAGTCCCCTAGAACTTAGAACTAGTTAAACCTAACTAACCTAAGGACATCACAAACATCCATGCCCGAGGCAGGATTCGAACCTGCGACCGTAGCGGACTTGCGGTTCCAGACTGCAGCGCCTTTAACCGCACGGCCACTTCGGCCGGCCCCCCAGTGACAAAAATGTACATTAAATAGCAAACATATGTGCATATTCCAGGCCACTGATGATGCCTTGCAGAAAATAAAGGCGCAACGCGTATGGCACTAAAATTGTGTTTTATTCAGTTGCTGTCAGACGATCCATGAGTAAAAATTATCAATATACCGTAATATTACACGCAACTGAGGAAGGCAGAACTACAAAAGTTGAACTACTCGGCATATTTCCCAGACCGTTGACACGCTGGGACATTGAAGCGTTGCTCTCGTGTATCAGGCCTATTACACGTACTAGAGCTTTTGATGTTTGCGAGACGTTCCTTCGTTGATATCGTATTGTTTATTAATTTATATCAAAGTGCGCTCACACCTGTTGGCAATATGGGATTGTTAACGTTGGACCACAACTGTCTCCTGTTCACAAAGGGTAGCCGAAGCTCGTGCGTGGACACTGGAGGGCGTCTTAACATAGCCATTTAGAGTTTAGGAACTGATCTGTGCTTGTAAGTGACAGTCTCTAGTACGTAGTTCCTGCTGAGGAAGTACTCTTTGATGAATGATAGCTGAAAAGGAATGTGCGCTATCATGACTGGTGCTTGTGCAGAATGGAGCTGACACATTGCAAGCAGTGCTGCTGATGTTCCACCCGGGTTGCTGGCCTATATGGAAGCTGTGCGTTGAACTAGCAGTGCAGCACTTGCGCGAAAGATCAACAAGTCCGGGGCCCTCACGTGACCTATCTAAGACACGGGTTGTTGCACGCACCTTAAAAATTACATGCCTCCACAGAAGCAAGTAAGCTACCAGTGAAATTGATCTGCACATGAGCTTCGGCACACTTAAGAACTTGGCGAGGTACCAGGCCTCGGAGAGAAACAGGGTGTTGATAACTGTCACTTTTTCATGGAGATTTAGCCGCCGAGTTGAATGACTTCCGCAAAGGCCCTTAATGGAATTGAGGAGCCTTCTCCAATGCGTAGCTGCGTTAGTTTCAAGCAGTCCCAGGAGAAGCAGCACTGTTTTACGGCTGTTGATCACTGCTCCAGAGGCGAGTTCGTACTGCTGGAGAGAGCAACGAATCGAGTCAGTGTCGGCAGTATGACCGATGAAAGCCCCAGCGTCATCTCCATGCGCTACACATTTGATAATAGAGAAGTGTATCTGTCAGTGACAGTCTCTAGTACATTCCACTACACGTCGAATGTGCTCGTATATCTCTACTATACACAGAGGCTGCATGGAAGATGTTGCGACGTGTAACTGCACATGTTCGATAGGGGCTAAGGCGTTGTCCATAATTCATTTCATCCTCAATGCGAGACAGCTTGTGGCAATCCGTGTTCAGAATGCATCGGAAATCTTGAATATGGCACGTATGTCGTATTTTCGGGACAAGCACAACTCGACCTTCATGAAATTTAGCAGGGACTTCAATGCTCCGAATTATTTCATTGACCATGTCTGTAAATTTGTCTCCTAAGATATCCCAGAAGACCTGATAAAACTCTCTTGGATGCCCAGCAGGCCCTAGAGACTTCCCTTTAGAGCCTGTTTGTAACACTGATTTCCTGTCTTATACCGACACCTCCGCTCCTAATTCCCCACCGTCAGAGTCCGAAATGTCGGATTGCAGGTCTTGTAACAGGCTATTCAGTGCAGCGTCGTTGCCCTCAACATCCCTGTATAAAGTCTTATAATAGGCCGTAATGTGTGCGACGATCCCTGATTTCTGTGAGAGATGATCACCAGTTGCGGTTATAATCGATGCTACGTGTTTTCTTAGCGCCCGTCTTTTTTCACATGAGAGGTGAAATGGTTCTTCGTCGTCTAGGGCACACAAGGTGTGGGGCGGCGGATAAGTTTGTGATAAATAATCTAATTAATTGCTGGATATATGCTTGCGTGTTGAATCAGTTTCTAGCTTTTAGAATGTTGTTAATGCTGTCTTTCGCCGTTCTCAACACTGGCTCTCTATTTACTTCTTGGCACCCAGAAAGTGATTTAATAAAACATGGAGCCAGTATTTAGAGATCCTAGTGCCCACTTCAATTGAGATACCATTATAGCTGCAGCTTATAGCTCTGAGGAATTAGGAGATGGTCCGGGATTTCTAATCAAAAACAGTTTTCCAAAATAGTTGAGTATATTCTGAAATTCACTGATAAAAAACACAAGTATCCCTACAGCCTAACTAACAGAGCAGTTCAGAGTCTAATGCGCTGATGCAACTATAAATGTCCGAATTAAATGTTAAAAGAATGCTCGCCATAATTTGATGAAAATATTTCATCAAACGCCACGCTAAATTTTTGGTAGAATGTCTGTCCCGCGACGGCACGTGAAAATACGACAATACGCAAACTGAAGCTAGTTAATGAAAATCATCCCAGAATTAACACTTCACATAAAATGTCTTCATGGTTCCGCGTATCTCTAGTAACTTAATACGGCACCCGAGGCTGTTTGTAGCAGATACACTGATGCAACGCGACTACCGACACAGATGGCGTGTCATTCAGCGTCTGGAGAGAACTGGGGCCTTGCTTCCTCGCGTAGCGTCCTTATATATAAAGCCGCGGTGCGGACGGCTAAGGGAACGCCTGATCTTTTCGGCTCTTCCGACTAGCCGCTGGGCTAGTAACGCAACACTTCAAGTTACATAATAATTTATAGCTTCTTTCGCTGATGGCCGATGAAGCTCTTAATTTAAATGTGCATTTAGCACGCAGGTAAGTATTGATAATAAATTTTTGATGTGGCTAAGTTAAATATTTTGGGCGAGAGAATTAATTAAATTACACTGCACGCAGTAGATGAGCTCTGAACTGGCCCTTTTGAGATCCGCTATCGCTATAATTTTATAGGTATTCAAAAGAAAACTTTTCACATCTTCATAGTCATAGCGGACCTCCAACCTATTTAAATCTAAACATCCTAGCCTTATTTATTAGCCTACTTAATCTATCTTGCTTCCTTCAGTTTTGAGATGAAAACCAGAAAATCATGAATTTCCACTAAAATCTTAATTTGTGAAATCCAAAGTACTGTTTTTATTAAATCATTATGAAAGATGAATCTAAATATAAATTTTGAAGTCTCTAGCTCTTTTCTGTTGCGCCAATGATTTTTTCAGAAAAACGTCCAAATTTCGAAAATGGCTGAAGTTATCGAACTGATATTTAACACACATTAATTTAGTATTATTCCTGACATGCTAGAAAAGTTTTAGTTCATTTGCTTGATTTTTAAGGTATTGCGCAACATTTATGACGTCAGAGCTAGTTACAGCAGACTGGCTGGCACACAATGGAAACTGATGTGAATTTACTATAGCGTGAGTAGGCTGCTTCCCTACAAAGGGGTGAATTCGGACTAAGATTCTTTTCGATCTTTCACTATGAATTTGAAGGATATAGGATTTAATTCGATTTAAAAGTAGGCGAAGTTTGTCATGTAGTCCCACAGGTGCATTTAGAGCATCTTTCAGGCGCTGCTGGTAAAATTCCAGCGTTCGCCGTGTCCAGAGAGATACCTCCTGACTGTCGCATTGTGCGAGCATCCTGATATGCGGCTTAGCATAAGCAGCCCACCACTTGAGTGTTGAGCTGTGGTTGTTCACTTTCTGCAGGCAACGCAGCCACGTAGCTCGCACATCCAGAGCGGAAACCTGTCGCCGCAAGATGTCTCGCACAGAGTTTCCAAAACCTGGGACAGGAGCGGCACTGCCACTCTGCTTGTACACTACTGGCCATTAAAATTGCTACACCACGAAGATGACGTGCTACAGACACGAAATTTAACCGACAGGAAGAAGATGCTGTGATATGCAGATGATTAGTTTTTCAGAGCATTCACACAAGGTTGGCGCCGGTGGCGACACCTAAAACGTGCTGACATGAGGAAAGTTTCCAACCGATTTCTCATACACAAACAGCAATTGACCGGCGTTGCCTGGTGAAACGTTGTTGTGATGCCTCGTGTAAGGAGGAGAAATGCGTACCATCACGTTTCCGACTTTGATAAAGGTCGGATTGTAGCCTATCGCGATTGCGGTTTATCGTATCGCGACATTGCTGCTCGCGTTGGTCGAGATCAAGTGACTGTTAGCAGAATACGGAATCGGTGGATTCAGGAGGGAAATACGGAACGCCGTGCTAGACCCCAACGGCGGATGAATCCAGGTTCTGTTTACAGCATCATGATGGTCGCATCCGTGTTTGGCGACTTGGCGGTGAACGCACATTGGAAGCGTGTATTCGTCATCGACATACTGGCGTATCACCCGTTATGATGATATGGGGTGCCACTGGTTACACGTCTCGGTCACCTCTTGTTCGCATTCACGGCACTTTGAACAGTGGACGTTACATTTCAGATGTGTTACGACCCGTGGCTCTACCCTCCAAATGGTTCAAATGGCTCTGAGCACGATGGGACGTAACTTCTGAGGTCATCAGTCCCCTAGAACTTAGAACTACTTAAACCTAACCAACCTAAGGACATCACATACATCCATGCCCGAGGCAGGATTCGAAACTCCGACCATAGCAGTCGCGCGGCTCCAGACTGTAGCGCCTAGAACCGCTCGGCCACCCCGGCTGGCCTCTACCCTTTATTCGACCCCTGCGAAACAGTACATTTCAGCAGGATAATGCACGACCGCACGTTGCAGGTCCCGTACGGGCCTTTCTGGATACAGAAAATGTTCAACTGCTACCCTGGCCAGCACATCCTCCAGATCTCTCTCTAATTGAAAACGTCTGGTCAATGGTGGCCGAGCAACTGGCTCATCACAATACGCCAGTCACTACTCTTGATGAACTGTGGTATCGTGTTGAAGCTGCATGGGCAGCTGTACCTGTACACGCCATCCAAGCTCTGTTTGACTCAATGCCCAGCCGTGCCAAGGCCGTTATTACGGCCAGACGTGGTTGTTCTGGGTACTGATTTCTCATGGTCTATCCACCCAAACTGCGTGAAAATGTAATCACATGTCAATTATAGCATAATATATTTGTCCAATGAATACCCGTTTATCATCTGCATTTCTTCTTGGTGTAGCAATTGTAATGGCCAGTAGTGTGTGTCAGTAATAAAGTGGTAGTGCGACCTCCAGACCAGATGTGAGGAAACGCAGATCAGCCAATCGTAAGTAATTAGTTTTTCACAAAAATAATCGCGACGTGAACTGTTTAATAATCTAAATCTAACAAAACTGTATCGTTGTAGATGGCACTGATGATGCCTTAGAACAAGAAAAAGGCAAAACGCATCTAGGATAAATAAAGTGGCAGCAGGAAAAGGCAGTTCTATTTACAAAGCAAGGAACGAAGCATTTTAGCTTGTCTATTGTATACAGATTTATATTGTGTAGTAGCTGGGTAAAAGCGAAGCCACGCGTCTTGCAGTTCTTTAGTGGCTATGAGATCCACGAGTTCTGGACTTTTTATGGCCGTAGGACGTTGATCGGCAGTGGCTATCACACAACTGAAGTCACCACCGAGGACGATGGGACGGGTCGTAGCCAGAAGGTGAACGACTTCGTGATTAAAGAACGCAGCGCGTGCCAGTCTATTATCTGTGCCCGAGGGTGCGTAAACGTTGATAAATTTTACCAACTATATATCACACGCCATCGCGTGCTCGTTTGGCAACATTTGAATATTGTCAGGTGCCAGCGAGTCTTTGTATAACACAGCGGTGCCACATTTGACATTGTTGTTGACGTCACAGATGACGTCATATCCGTTTAGTTGTTAAAAACGTCTGCAGTTACTTCCTGAAGTAAAATTATATCATAATGACCACAATGCAGGAAGTCTGTAAATGATAATACTTTGTGCAACTCCGAAATACTGTTAACGTTTAGGGTTAGAACAGAGAAAGATTTTATCTGTTTATAATTGTGAGATGTTGTATTTTCACACCGCCACATCTCGTCACATGAAACACTGATTTGAGTAATGAAAGAGGCCAAGAGCCATTTATTTTCCAGTGTATAATACTGAACTACGCATTGTAATGATGTATTTTGACGATGTGCAAGGAGAAATGAATCCTGCGCCAGTGACGCGCCTAAGAAACTGAAGACTGATTCAGCGCGCATATAGAAACATCGATATTAAAGACAGACTCTGAAGACATGTATTGTATTACAAAAAAACAAGCGCGCAACCCATTGTCCACTGTCGGACGATATCACTCTCTTTTTATCTCCTGTATAATACGGACACACCATTATATAGGCGTCATTATAATATTTGTAATTTGTTTAAATCTACAGAGATATGCAGTTATTTTGTTGCATGTGAGACTAGTATGTGTGAAAAACACAGAGTGGTTAATGATGGACATTTTTACGTGATTTATAAACTTTTATGGACATAAGAAAACCGTTCAGTTTCTGTCATTGTTATTGACGTGAGTGTTAACATGGTATATGTGTTTCACATCCAAGCTCGTAATTGTAGTGTCAATTATTCTAAGTTTGTGTTTGCTTTAGTTGTTGGACAACCTTAATCATTCACTTTCTATGTGCCAAGGTTTTTTCACAGAGCCAACCGTGTCCGACGTGTCATTCTGTGGACAGAGCAGTCGAGGCCGGCATTAACATCCTAATTTTATTTCCCCCCTTGTAATATTCTTCAAACTCTGTTGTAAACTGGCCCTTAGGTACATTTTCAGGGCCAGCGACGTCCGGCAATTTCTTAGCAAACTTAACTTCTCAAATAGTAATCGCTCGCACAAAGCCTCGCTGTTCCACAATGGTACGCGGCACTTGATAAACGGGAAAGGAAGCCACGCAAATATTTGTTGCTTCCCCTTCTCAATCTGATGAGTAATAATAATAATAAAAATAATATTTCCTTACATCAGATGTGGCCCCCGAACAGGGACAAATTGTCAGGTATCACCCTGATGTAAGGAAATATTATTATTATTATTATTATTATTAAGCATCAGAATTGATAGGCATTGCTAGCACAGAGAGAAGACAAACAAAGGATAGAAGAGAGAGGAGGATGCAATTCACATTGGCTTAACGCCGCATGTGTTTACGACTAATTAAAAGCCAGATTCAGTAACGACCTCTTCGAACCAACCTCTTAGCAGTTGGTGACCCGAGTTGGGGGGTCGTCTGTGATATCCACCCATACTTACGTCTGTACAACGTGCGGTGAGTCCACCTGCACAACGGTCTGCACGGCTGTCATCTCTCGGGACCTGGGCCGAAGTGTGCGATTTGCAGGGGGGGATGGGGGGATTTCCCCCCCTCTGCATCAGACCATCCCCTCCTCTGGTTTTAGTTTATGCATCCCAACCTGGGATGTTTATTTCCCACGCACTGGAGTAAAACTTTACATATAATTTAAATTTGTGGAGACGAACACTGAAAGTTTACTATTAATACTATTAATATGATTGCTTATGAATTTTGAAAAAGTGTTATGTAGTAGTTAAGCATTTCAAAACACGTAGAACTAAATGACAAGACGACGCACGCCACATTTCCGTAGCATGCCACAATGTTGCAAGACGTCGCCCCAGCGTAAACGAGGCTTTAGAGCCAGGCCTCTATTGTATGGTGCATGTGATGTGTTGCGTACGAGACTAAAACCTGCAATCAGATCCAAACGTCGTGGAAAACTGTGAAGAGGTGTCATCCTGCAGCAAGATAACGCTCGCCCGCATTCTGCCAAACGGACAGCCGACGCAATAAAGGAGTTGAGATTCGAGGTGCTGGAACATCCACCATACAGTCCAGACATGGCTCCAAGCGATTTTCCCATGTTTGGACCCTTAACGGAAGCACTACAGGGAAGAAGATTTGAAAGTGATGAAGACGTCATTGCTGCTGTGCAAAATTGGTTACAGATGCAACCGATATACTTATTATCTGATGAAATAAAAAAACTGCATTGAAGTCCAGGGAGGTTACGTAGAAAAATAACGCATGTTTCAGTTTTCTGTCATCAGAATAAGTACAGCTTTTCACAAATGTGCCTTTACTTTTTGAATTCCCTTCGTATACCGGTATGTAGATGATTTTGTAAATAAGCTTTACCTATAATGTACTTTTAAAGATACAACAAGGGATGACTTTTCTGATAGTGCATACACGTGAATAGTGAGTTTCGGCATTAAAATCTATTTATAAATAACAACTTAACCATGGGTAACGCCACGGTCCAAGCTAGTAACATACACATATAATTATACTAACCCCCTAAGACATCCCCCCCCCCACCCCCCACTGGTAAAATCACAAATCGCACACTGCTGGGCCGTGGGGCGGGCACCGCGCTCGTGTAATTCCTCTGCTTTCCTTTTTATTGGCACGGGTGTCAAGGCCTCAGTTACAGACGATTGAGTGCTCAGTTCTTTCCCTTGTCTATTAAGAACATTGGTGCCGCACTACTGCGTCATTTCGGCGTTCCGCTTCTGTCTCGATAGAAAGAACTGAATCTACGGGGCCGACAGCAAAGGGGCATTTTTGCTCTGATTCAGCATTCGCATTACCGCGCCCGCGTCATTGTTTCCTACTGGAGCGCTTGCTCGGGGAACTGGCCTGCGGACGGACCACAATCTTTTTTGGAGGCTCGAGTCACTAACAAAGCAGCCGAACTGCGCCCACCGTCCGAATTTCACGAAACTCCGGATGTAATTACTTCTCGATTACGCGTCTCTGGGTTGATACCAGCAACAACAATATCACTAGTTACGGTTTCGCGTTGTGACGCTGTATCACGCGGAAGAGCATTCGGCATTCTTTCGGGTATGACGGCTTTTACATGGGTTTCAGTAACTTCCATCGCATTGCCGTGTATCTCTATGGGTTTCTCCGGGTTTGCTGGCATTACGGGTGTCTCGCGTGTGGCCTCTGCCACAGGGTGTGGGCGTGGGCTGAGGTGGAACGACACTTAACGCTACCGACGCATACGAAATTTGCTGCGCCTGTGTACCATCCCCACCAAGCGGGAGCTGCACAGGACGCCGTCTGTTCGGGCAGTTCTGACGAAAGTGATCCGTAGTGTTACAGTACGAACATGTCTAGGGTTGTCCGTTGTAGGAGATAAACGCCCTGTATCCGCCTTTGACGATGTGCTGTTTTAATTCAGTACGGACTCATCGAACTTCGCTGTACACTTGTAGCCTGAAGCCACTACCCCATTTTTCGTTTGTCATCGAATACATTTTTTCATGTAGCATCAGATTGCGTCCCATCATCTGCGTTGGGACTTCAAACGGGAGACTGAACACACGGACATGTCGTATCCCATAACCCATGTGAGACAAAGCCACATCAGATACGCTTTGTCATGCTATTTAAATTTCCATTTGTCACCGTTTTCATTTTCAGTCCTTTCGTACATGTCCGGGTCGTAAAATTTCATTAACAACCTCCTGCATGGTAAGCCCTTACCCCGTCATAGCATCACGCCGTCCGTCTGCTTGTATGTAATACAACCTTTTTAACTCTTCTGAGCGTCACGCAAAATTGCAAAATTTTTTTCGTCAATTACTCGCAAACGAGCGCCCACAAGTGTGAATGACGGCAGGTTGTGACACCTGGGATCTTAACTTACGGTTTCAAAAAGTCGATCCCAACCTTGGGGATCGCTCTTTATTAATTATTGTAAGTCAGTAAGTCGGCCACTATATGAAATCTGGTTACTCACTAAATTACAACAATGATCACTGATTGTCAATCACGGAAGCAGAGAGAGACGGGAGAGGGCATTATAGACTTAACGCTGTACGTTGTTTTCAAATCACAGTTTGTGTGGACTGCCACCATCTTAAATTTCCCAAAACGTTAGCAGCCTGCTGTTTAGGATTGTTTCTTGCTCGTTATTTCTATCACTGTTTTAAATACTGAATATTACAGTGTTTACATGAATAACCTAGTGTCAGGAAAGGAAATTTCGAACGTTTTTCTGCTCTTAAACGCATATTTACCCTAGTAATGCGACACATTTGGCCTTGTTACCAGAACTTATTTTTTGTTGATATATTTCTACTAAGATGAAAAGGAAGTGAAGTGAAAAGCATGCTTTAATACTCCATTTAATTGCGCTTTTACTGTATTTGTGACGATAGCAAATGATGCTGGAACTCCAAAACTAATGCTCGTTTGCTTACTGATACCGCTTCTTGTTCATTACATTTTCAACTTCCAACTCGTATGCGCAACGTTTTTAACGTTCACGTTTGCAAAAAAAAATAACACACGTGTTCTTCGCTAGCCCATAAACGTGTGCGTAATGGAAGACGCAAGACGTGCTATCGTATCTTCTGCATGTCAACAAAGTGAACGATTGTTGGAATCTCAAAGAATCAGAACAGCATAGAGGTGTACATTCATGCAGAACAGAGTTCTCGTTTTATTGGACTATCAGTGCTTTAGTTTCACTTTAGTTTACATCTCTTCTCGCTTTGAAATCTTACCTACGATGCACCCTCTAGAGTGTGACCAATAATAGCAATTTACAGGGTAAAAAATTGATATAATTTTTTTAAGCTTGGTCCAGCATTCTGCAATACTATGAATATGATAAAAGGAATGGTCTCAGACGCTTAGACCAAGTAAAATGGATATTTTGCTTTAACATTTATATGTCACTTTTTTAGTTGTGGTGGCCAAACCTATGTAACATACAGCTCTACCTCTCCAGCAGTAGCCTATTTGCTAATTTTTCTGGGATATTTCTTACCAGTAACCCCGTCAGTTTTTCAGGAATAATAAACATAAGACAATTAGAACCTAAGTCTATTTTGACCAGCTGCTTCACTTTACTTTTGAATTTCATTCAGACGTTTTCGAAGTATGTAAGTCTATACCATTCTTTGTGATATACCAGTACTTTTAGTTACTTAGTTTCATGTTCTATCTATCATTTGCATGATAAATCGCAATGATGCGGGATGGATCATTTTATATTCAGATATTGTTTTTGTTAATATGCCTCCATGCTACTCGTTTATTAGATTTTTCTTTTTTAATTAAAGACAGACAAATGTTAGTATGTAATTTCTACCCATCACCATTTACACATTACAATAAAAGATCATCTTCCACGGAATAGGAGGAGTTGTTAGAGAGAAAAGTTTACAATTTAGTTTCAAATTTTACTTTGCTGTCTGTCAAACATTTCATATCACTGTGTAAGTGATCAAAACTTTTTGTTGAAGCATTGTGAACCCCTGTTTGTGCCACAGACAACCTTAATGTTGCGTAATGAATGTCATTTTTTTCTTCGGGTATCGTAATTATGTACATCATTGTTCCTGTTATCTACAACAAACTTCTTGAGAAAATAACTTTACTGTGAAGTGGATAGGTTGCTACTCACACGCTGAGCAACAGGCAAGCACGATGAGAAGAGTGTTCAAATAAGTTTTCGGTGAAAGCCTTCTTCAGAAAGGAAGCAAAGCACGCACTCACACACACGTCGCGCGCGCACACACACACACACACACACACACACACACACACACACACACACACATATATATACACTCCTGGAGATGGAAAAAAGAACACATTGACACCGGTGTGTCAGACCCACCATACTTGCTCCGGACACTGCGAGAGGGCTGTACAAGCAATGATCACACGCACGGCACAGCGGACACACCAGGAACCGCGGTGTTGGCCGTCGAATGGCGCTAGCTGCGCAGCATTTGTGCACCGCCGCCGTCAGTGTCAGCCAGTTTGCCGTGGCATACGGAGCTCCATCGCAGCCTTTAACACTGGTAGCATGCCGCGACAGCTTGGACGTGAACCGTATGTGCAGTTGACGGACTTTGAGCGAGGGCGTATAGTGGGCATGCGGGAGGCCGGGTGGACGTACCGCCGAATTGCTCAACACGTGGGGCGTGAGGTCTCCACAGTACATCGATGTTGTCGCCAGTGGTCGGCGAAGGTGCACGTGCCCGTCGACCTGGGACCGGACCGCAGCGACGCACGGATGCACGCCAAGACCGTAGGATCCTACGCAGTGCCGTAGGGGACCGCACCGCCACTTCCCAGCAAATTAGGGACACTGTTGCTCCTGGGGTATCGGCGAGGACCATTCGCAACCGTCTCCATGAAGCTGGGCTACGGTCCCGCACACCGTTAGGCCGTCTTCCGCTCACGCCCCAACATCGTGCAGCCCGCCTCCAGTAGTGTCGCGACAGGCGTGAATGGAGGGACGAATGGAGACGTGTCGTCTTCAGCGATGAGAGTCGCTTCTGCCTTGGTGCCAATGATGGTCGTATGCGTGTTTGGCGCCGTGCAGGTGAGCGCCACAATCAGGACTGCATACGACCGAGGCACACAGGGCCAACACCCGGCATCATGGTGTGGGGAGCGATCTCCTACACTGGCCGTACACCACTGGTGATCGTCGAGGGGACACTGAATAGTGCACGGTACATCCAAACCGTCATCGAACCCATCGTTCTACCATTCCTAGACCGGCAAGGGAACTTGCTGTTCCAACAGGACAATGCACGTCCGCATGTATCCCGTGCCACCCAACGTGCTCTAGAAGGTGTAAGTCAACTACCCTGGCCAGCAAGATCTCCGGATCTGTCCCCCATTGAGCATGTTTGGGACTGGATGAAGCGTCGTCTCACGCGTTCTGCACGTCCAGCACGAACGCTGGTCCAACTGACGCGCCAGGTGGAAATGGCATGGCAAGCCGTTCCACAGGACTACATCCAGCATCTCTACGATCGTCTCCATGGGAGAATAGCAGCCTGCATTGCTGCGAAAGGTGGATATACACTGTACTAGTGCCGACATTGTGCATGCTCTGTTGCCTGTGTCTATGTGCCTGTGGTTCTGTCAGTGTGATCATGTGATGTATCTGACCCCAGGAATGTGTCAATAAAGTTTCCCCTTCCTGGGACAATGAATTCACGGTGTTCTTATTTCAATTTCCAGGAGTGTATATAACTCACACACACGACAACTGTCTCGGGCTGTTCTATCCAGAATCTTCTTTAAAGAGGGAGAAAATGTGAGCAATGAATAATTGCTGGCGGGAGGAATTTATGGCATGAGATGCTGCACCGTCAATAATCGTGGTCACCTAACTGTGTGTTATGCAGGGACAAGACCGTTGATACAGTGTGGCTCGGATATCGAAGCGTTTGCAGTCTGTAAGGGAATGAAAAACACGGGAATGAATAAAAGTAAACAGTGCAAACATAATTCATGTATACGAAAGAAAATATTGCTTCAATGGCTCCACTTACGAATGAATGGGATTCATTTAAACTTAGAATTACAATCGTATCGAGTAATACACCCGTAAACGACGCAAGTTTGTATTTTTGATGAAACAGTTATGTCTCTACACTATCAAAGCACCAGGCACTGTTTCGGATACGACCAAAAAAGTCGGTAGATATCCCCAACGGTCAAAACTGGGCACGGCCACGTCAGAGTGACATCATGGGGAAGTACCACCGCGGTGAACCATGAAGGTGTAAATGCACTGAACTTAATGCTATGGGCTGACGTCGGCTTCAAGTTTGTGACGTAATGATAACTTCTTACTTTTTTAACCTCCGTGATGTCAAGTCTCAAGTAGTCGTAATGTCTATAAAGAAGAAATAACTTTTAACAGCCGTGACTTGAATGCAATACTCTCTGACATCTGAGTGTTACTTTAAGTCAGCTATGAATTATTCTTTGAATATACATTCCTTACGATCACTTTAGGAATGATAAAATTCTAAAACACTTTCCACAGTTCAAAAACTTCACATCTCTTTACATTCAGAACATAATCATATTGAGAGATAATTTTATACACATGTAATATATAGTGACCAGAGATATTCTTGCGCTATTACTTGAACTTCGTAATCAATGTGAACTTTAAATTAATATTTTCTAATTACGCTGAAATCCTCTTTATACATAATTTTCAAATAGCCTCAAATTTGTAGTTTCAGGATAAATCATAATACTCTACCAACACATATGGTTCACTTCAACACATCAAAAAGTTTTATACCACAGAGTAAGTACAGACTTTTGCCACGTAATAAATTCAAATTATTATGTTTGTATACTGTAATCAATCATGGCCGCTTATATGCGTCACACAGAACGTGATTCATGCAGATATCAAGAGTAATTGAAGAGTTAAAATTTCAGAGTGGCTGCCACACGAGTTTCAACACTCCTTACGGCAACCAAAATTAACTTGGCCGCCATTTCCACTATGGTCAGAACGTTAAAAGCCAATGGAAACATTGTAGAAATTCATTCCCAACAAAACATTGTAAAAGTGATTTGGGAAAAAGTTATTTTAATGTCTTGTTAGTTATCATTTATATTATTTAATTACTTATAACAAATATATTTTTTTCTGTATTGTTGTCCATAAAGCACTGGTTTTTGAGGCTTTGATTGCGCTTTAAATACAATGAAAACTATATTTCAGCGCCAATCACCGTCTCTATTAGCTAACCACAACACGTTTCGAAGTTTACTACGTAATCTTCAGGCGGTACCTGTTGAAATTGCACTGATTTACGTTCAGTTTGCGACCGACAAGAAGTTAACACGAGTAGAACGTGTTTTGAACAGTCATGCACTTTCATCTGCACAGAAAAGTTTACCCATATTTCGATCAAAACTTTATTTGTTGCAGCCAGTATTCACAGAAATAGTAGATGTAACCTGTTTTCCGAGAAAGGTAAAGCTATTTCGAGTTAGTTAAAGGTAATTTCATGGGGGAGTGACAAAGCAGACGACGTCCTTGATTGCAGAAAAAATGGCATACTTGAATTCAGTTTGTTTCAAACATGGCGGACGCACAGTCACTATGAAATTTAAACTCGTTGCATTACATACAAGATTTTTTCCTCCCTTCTTAACGAATAGTGATCACAGTAATTAACTGTAGCTTATGGTATCTTCTTTACCCCCACGGCTATCGACTCAGTGGCGAATACGTCCGGCGACGCCAGCTTCTCGTTAGGAGGAAAAGTCTGGCATCGGCTACCAATCAGGTGCTGCACAAGTCATATACTAGAACAAGGCGCGAGGTGGCACTGTGGATAGCACATTGGATTCGCATTCGGGAGGACGACGGTTCAAACCCGCAACCGGCCACCCTGATTTAGGTATTACTTGATTTCCCTACATCGCTTTAGGCAAATGCCGGGATGATTCGTTTGAAAAGGCACGGTCGACTTCTTTCCCCGTCCTCCACTAGTCCGATGGGACCGATGACATCGATGTTTGGTCCCCTCCCCCAAATCAACCAACCAGAAAAAATAAACACATTTTGTTGTGTCATTCTAATATTTAAATTCGATTAACATGCATTCATAAATCGATATTGAAAAAAGGGCACTTTGAGTTACCAGATATCGTTGCTGCGTTAAGACCAGACGACTAAATATTTTCTATCGCTGCATGGTCATCATATCGCTTCATACCCAGTAGTATACAGCCCTCCAAGGAAAATATGTCGCCAAAGTCGGCGACTTTAAGGGTCAAATACAAAACTCAACTTTTAAGCGGGTGCGTACAGCTTTCTCGTTAATACCAGCGTATATATTACTGCTCGTGCTGGTAGGAATCGCACAACTGTTACGTGAACGTAGAATCTATGGGTTCAAGAAGGCCACGCACAAGGCCATGCAGTGCCTCAACGGCTCCATACGACGAACGCTCGAGAAAAATCTTATACTGCTAGCTAGCCTGTGCAAAGTCGTACAGCTACGTTACGCACCTTGGCTCAAGAAACGGGCCTATGTGCGAGTGGCCGAATGGACGGAATAATGATGTCCGGATTACCATAGGCCGAGAGCACTGCGACCATCGTTGCGGCTTCCCATTACACATCAGCCAAGTTCAGCGCGTCGACAGTGGTGCGCCAACGCCAACTATGGAGGAAGGACAGACAGCTGTCATACGAAAGAACTTGCCCACCATCTAGCATCAGATCACGATAGATCGCTGTAGCAACGGAGGGCGCCTACCCGTTGGGAAAAAGAAGCTCGTATTATCGTTCCCGTTTTCAAGAAGGGCCATTTTATGCTTACATCGTTGACTTCAATATATTTTAGAATTATGGAACCTGTTTTATGCTGACGAATTTTGACGTATTTAGAGAAAGAATGTGTTT
Organism: Schistocerca piceifrons; assembly: GCF_021461385.2. Lineage (NCBI taxonomy): Eukaryota > Metazoa > Arthropoda > Insecta > Orthoptera > Acrididae > Schistocerca > Schistocerca piceifrons. The sequence continues at coordinate 677,237,533 of NC_060139.1, forward strand.
TCCATAAAAATCAACTTGGAATCCGTGAATAGAGGACTTGTCAATATCAGGGTGCTCTGTTTCATGAAATTTCTGGCAAACTGCCGCATGTCTGTAACTCACTGCCCTGAGATTTCAGCGTAGGGTCTTCTGTCCATATTCAGGTTTAAAATGGTGAAACTAGGCTTAACTCTTCTATCTAAGACCCCGCTGGTGCATGTGTAGTGAACCCAGTCGTAACTGTGCAAGTGCTGCTTAAGAGCATGCACATCTGTTACAAGTCTGTGTGCTGCTGCGAACGACATTCGTGGTGAAAATTGGCCTCATCGATGTTTTATCTATCGTATTCATACAGTAAAATCGCTGAAACACATCGGCTACGCATAGCACAAGGTTTTTTTTTAATGGTTGCATTCCATGTACTAGACCTGAAACCACTGTCCCGATCGACAAGGGTCGCAGTCGTATTTCCATTGATTCATTTATAATGGAGATCCAGAAATTTGAAGTACAGGCCATAATTTCTGTTTCACTGCATTTCATCGCATGCCCACTAGAAATACAGTGTAAACGAGTATGCCGCTGGTGTTTCCCGATGCGCTCCTGAACAATGAGAGTCGTTTGCACAGTATATAATTTGCCACACTAGCATGGAATCTAGCAAACGCCTGCCTTTCACAGCTCTGAGTCGGCTTTGACCGTTCCCAGAAGCGCCAAGAGTTTTTATGGTGTAAGAAAGTTTATTTTAATCTTAAGTTTCCTTATTACTCCGTCCATTTTCGGGGAAATATTTCCTACATACAGGATGTCCCAAGAGCACTGAAGATAATTTGAAGCAATAATCTTTATACATGAGTAGACATGTATCCTATTCCAAATGGTTTCCGAAATAGATCAAACTTAATGTCCATTGTAATTAATGGAACTTAATGCTTTAATACAAATGGTCTGAATCATACGTAACAAACAGAATACAAAAAGCTGTTCTGAATAATTCAGGCAATGTTTGGAATGTAGAAAATTTTTGTGGCTGGAGAGAAATCACTAAAGGTGTCCCACAGTGTTCGATTTTGCATTCACTCCTTTTCGTATGGTAGAAAGACATTCCAAGTAGAGAGGTTGAAAGCAAAGAGGTAGTTTGGTCTAGAATTACATGTGAAACAGGTTGGGTGGGTAAGACATTCACGTGCACTGTCTTGTTGGTAGATTACATTGTGCCGAAGAAAAACAAACTACACGTAGGGGTAGACTTCGTCCCCAAGGATAGATGCATACTCGTGTTGATCTATTGTGGCGCACCACATTTGCCTCGGCGTCGCTTACGGGGTAGCACCATTTCACCACGGACGGTATCTTTAACCTCTGTGGCATGCGAGCAGTTCACAGGTTTAGCCGTTTCGGAAATACTTCCACCCTTGGCCCGAAAGCCAATGCTCGTGACCTTTTGGACGTCAGAAACAACGCTCTGTTTCCACATTACAGCAACAACTGCACTGTTTTCCGCGTTCCCACAAAACATTTTATATACCCTCCACTGTTAGTGCTGCTACCCGCCGTCTGTGAGTGGTTATTGCACGTCGACGTCAAACATAGGCGGCTGTCACATTAATATGACCGGAACATGTAGGCCCACAAGTATATGAATCTGTCTGACAGCCACATGGTAGTACCGCTTTGTTACCATGAGCCTTGATATTTTTCAACATATAAAATACCTCTTGCTACTACCGTAGCCCCGACCTGTGTGGCCGAGCGGTTCTAGGCGCTTCAGTCTGGAACCGCGCGACCACTACTGTCGCAGGTTCGAATCCTGCCTCGGGCATGGATGTGTGTGATGTCCTTAGGTTAGTTAGGTTTAAGTAGTTATAAGTTCTAGGGGACTGATGACCTCAGATGCTTGGTCTCAAAGTGCTCAGAGCCATTTGAACCATTTTACTACCGTAGCTGTATTCATATCTATGAGTTACTTTCCTATGAAGTGCAACGGTTTCTATTTCCACGAATTTCTCTTTGCACCTGTAGCATTAAATCATGGTTTCAGTTACAAATAAACAAATACATAAAATGGGGAAATTCATAATACGTAAATTTCCGTCTTTGCTCGAAGCTTAAAAAAAGAGCGTATACCGAAGGATTGTGGCTTGCCCTCCTCGATGTTGACTGTGGCTACCTCCACGGCAGTTAACACAGTTTGCTGTCCAGAATGAGATTTTCACTCTGCAGCGGAGTGTGCGCTGATATGATCTGCCACGAAGTTACAGTTTGCTATGTTCATTCCAGAGATATTCCTACTCTGCGGTAATAGCCATAGAAGTTTTTTGTTTGAGTAGTCTGAGATTGAATCTCAGGAATTTTAACTATCTCTTTCGCTATGAGTGCCCTGAATTGCTGAAGATGTATAACTGTTTATTGTTATGGAAAAAGAGTGATCGGCAAAGTTATCTATCGCACCAAAGTATTTGGACGTACCAGCAGTGAAGTCACAAGAATCTTTCACGAGTCTGACTGCCAGGAAGGTAAGAGCTTTTCTTTTTTACTTGCGTGTCCACGTCCACGGTGTCATCAATGCAATGTTTGGAATTTAATCCTTTCGCACAAATAATCGTGCAGCACCTTCTTGAGCGAAATATAATCTTCTAGCAAATTATCCTTTAGTCATATTTAACAAAAGTTTAATTAGAAATCCGATGGTGAAATTTATTTTAGTTTCGGTAGCATAATTTGCCTTCTTTAAGTTGAGTACACTTTCACGGCTAACGTTTTTTATAAAGTCGTCAAACAGCAGCAATGGTACTCTGCTACAGAGATTCCAGATATTCTAAAACGTGGTATCATCTATCAATATTTTACCGAGGCTTCTTGAGCTGAGTGTTTATGTTCACTGTGTTCGGCTACATATAGCCATAATACTACATTGAACTTATAGAACTTAATGTCGTGTATTCCTTCAGTTTAAATTCTAATGAGACACTCTCATACGATAAAAGCCGATTTTTTTTCTCGGTCGGAACTGTTTGTAAGCTCGATATGCCAACACTCTGAGGTGGATGCACCTTTGACGCTTGTCATTTAACTACATTTGGCATCTATCAAACATCTCATAAGTTAAACAGGAAATAGGGAATGTCTTAAGACTCAAAATATAGTTTTTAACACACATTGCAGAGTGTTCATCATATTAAACAATCTATTCGGTTCCCGTCCTGGCCTCCATTTGTCACACTCCGACGTCCTTCTCGTAAACTTGGCTTGCTTCCCAAGTGACCACATTTTGTTCGAGGGAACACGTACTCTCTTCGTAGCCAGGAAACACGTTCCTGTGATGAACACTGAAACAGTCACTCTTTCGTTCTGGTCACTGTTAATCTTTCTCCAGGCACCTCACCTCCACTACTAATTTTCTGATGACGGCGAGGTTGAGTTGAAGATAGTACTGTCGCATTAAAATAGCAAACGGACAGAGGGTGGTAGTTCAAAGAAAAAGATGGTCTGGATTTCTTACAGAGACCCTGTTCAGTGATATCATAACTGCATTCATTTTAGGATAATAATCATCAACATCTGTACAGAGAAACACACCCTGACATATGTTGGAGGAATAATATGTTTCCTGACTCTTTTTGGAAACGCACAATGTCTTCCTTGTAACGTCTCCAACCACAGTTTTTTGAGCGTTCTATGACACTCTCGTGCAGACCAAATCCCTAACAAACTGTGCAGCTGCTCTGTGAATCTTTTTTGTGTTTCCCATTAACCCAACTTGATAACTGTCCAGACCGAGAACTAGTATTTGAGGATTGGTCGAACGAGGACGTTGAAACTGTTTCTTTCGTTCGTAGCTTAAGCTTCCTTAGGGTTCCTCAAATAAATCTGAGTCAAATATCTGCTTTCATCAGGGGTAGAATCATTTGGCTGCTCCACCTTAAAACGTACCGAACAGAAACTTTTATTTTCTTGAAGGCTGCGGCTGATTCCAGTGACTGATCCGTATAGCATAGTAAACAGTATTGGATCTTTTTCTCTATTTACCAGCATTACATTACAATTCATTTGCTTCGATTCATATTTTAATGTTTGAGGCAGGCGCTGATCAGCTGCAAGTCCCTCTGTGTTTTATAGTAAGTATTTAACGATATTAAAGTTCTGAGTAGGACTGGATAATCCCCAAAACCTTTTTTATGCAATCAAGCTACGTTACCCGCTCTCTCGTTGCCTGCAACAGATTAAATAAACACATCTTACATCGCTTGACAAAGAGAATATATTTAGAAATTCATGGTTTTCAAAGTTTATATAATAATAATAATAAATAAAATCTAGGAGAAAAAAATACAAAATTAAAATATGATAAAAATACAGTTGTTGTTGTTCTCTTGGTTTGATGTAGCTCTCCACACTATCCTGCCCTGACCAAGTATCTTCATCCCTGCATAACTACGCTAAGGACATCTATTAAAGACTGCTTACTGTGTTATAGAGCCTCAGTATTCCTCTATAGTTTTCACCGTCGACCTTCCATTACGAAATTAATTATTTATTACCGCCCGAGGATGTGTTCTATCAATAGATTCCTTCTTTTGGTATGGACATGTCGAAAAGATCTTTTCTCCTCAATTCGATTCAGTACTTCTACAGTTGTTTATCCAATACATCCACTTAATCTTCAGCATTCTCCTGTCTCCTTTTTGCAATTTCTATCGTCACGTTTCACTTCAGTACAAGGCTACACACCAAAAACTACTACCGAAAAGACTTCCTGACGCAAATCTTCATGTCGCATGTTAACAGATCTCTGTTTTTCGGGAAAGCTTTCCTTGGTATTTCAAGTCTGCGTTTTATATCCTCCTTACTTATGCCATCGTCAGTTATTTTGATGCCCAAATAGCAGTATAGCTCTGGCATTAATTTTAGTTAATTCATTTGCAATTCTAACTTCTTCAGCATCACCTGACGTGATTCGACTATACTCCTTTACCCTAGTTTTACTTTTGTTTAAATTCATCTGATAACCTCTTTTCAAGACATTTTCCATTCCGTTTCACTGCTCTTCCAAGTCCTTTGCTGTCTCTGACAGAATTATAGTGTTTTCAGCAAACATTAAAATTTTTACTTCTTGTGTCTTTAATTCCTTTTCCACTTTGCTCCTTGATTTCCTTTACTGCTGGCTCAATGTGCAGATTGAATAAAATGAGGTATAAACTACAGTCCTGTCTAAATCCCTTATCAACTAATCAACTAATGCCTTTTCCATGTCATTCGGCTATTATAACTGCAGTCTGATTTCTGTACAAGTTGTAGATAACCTTTCACTCAATGTTCTTGATAAATTCAGTATTTCAAATGGAGTAGTTCGGTAGCAATGCCAAAGTTTTTTTTCTACATCGACAAATACTATGGATGACTGGTTTTGTTTCTTCGAATTGTCTTCTAAGATAAGTAGTAAGTGTTCCTACATTTCTCCGGAAGCCAAATTTATTTTCCCCCTAGTTGCCTTCTTCCAATCGTGCCATCTACAGACGATTCCCATTACTTTTTGGAAACCTTGGCTAATTGAACCGATGATTCTGCAACACAATTGCTATCATTTGCTTTCTTTGGTATTGGGATTGTCAGATTCCTCTTGAAGTCTGAGGACATCTCACTTGTCTCACATATCCTTTGTAGGGATTGTCATTTACTCTAGATGTCTTGTTTCGGTTTAAGTCTTAATAGTGCTCTGTCGAATTCGCCTCGCGGTACCGCATTCCTCATCTCATTTTCGTCCATTTCTTCCTCCCTTTCCAAAATATTCTTTAAAAATGGAGATTATGGTTTAGCGTTCCATCAATGACAAGGTCATTACAGACGAGTTCCTTGTATAAATTCCTCCCACCCGTCAGATTTGCCATCTGAGCCCTTTACGTTCATACAGCAGGTACAAATGTTTCTTTAGTTTTCCTACATTCGACATCTGTTTTCCTCATAGCCATGAATGTTTTACACCTTCTCATTTCTGTTCTAGAAATTCCTGCTTTGAAACTTTTTACTTTCTGTCAAGCTCTTTTTTTCTACTTTCTTACTGTTTTTTCCTGTTCCGTTTCCTGTACTGTTATACTTTCTCCTTTCATTAGTTAAATTTAATATATCATGTTATACAAGGATTTATGTTAGGCCTTGTCTTTTTTGACTGATTGTTCCTCTTGCAACCACCTTGTGACTGTCCTAATTAGGAACCTACAAACACAAATTCTTAACTCGACATTCTGCAGCTAAGTCACAGTAGTATTCATAGCGTATGAAAATGACAGATACTCTCTCGTAAAAATCCACCAAATACCACTTAGGTTACGTATTTCAAAACAAAATTGACACATGTTTGCGATAAAACGTTTGATGCCAATATACGAAATGTGTGAGACATCGTTCTCATCATTAGACGCTGTATACACTTAGCAGGGAACGGGAAAGTCAGAGAGTGCTGCAAATCCACATTAACGCATAAGCACACTTTATCTCAGATACATGTACACACAACAGAATAGACATGAAACAATGCAAAATAAATACCATGTAAGCAATATTTTAGTGCAGAGTAATAAAATATGATTTTAATGGCTTAAGGTTTTATTACGGGCATAAAATATGTGAAAGATAATATTGCCTTTTGCATTGAAATTCGTTAGCCAGTGATAAAAAATGGACAAAACACATGATTGTTTGTCTTCATAAAAGTCAATTACATTGGTTATATTTCTGTGGAATTAGAAGCAAATCTGTTAGCTGATTTCGCAGTTTAAATCACAGTATACAGAACAATGTGAATGTGTCTACCTTTTTTGGCTCAGAAATACTTTTATCAGTTTGAAGCATACAGATTGTTGCCAGTGCGTTCTTCACCAAGAGGTCCTGCCATCAGTTGATATTGTATTTTACTTGACATTTTGCATGTGATTAAATGCATACTTTGGTCAAAACAACATTCTTAGGATCATGGGTTTGTAATTATCGTCAGCAGAGGAAGATTAGTTTGGAATAGATACTGAAAGTTAATGAACTCATTAGAACAACAAATATGTTACCTTCTACTGATTTTAATAACATGATTTTCTGTGTCGATTTGAGAAACCTGGCTTCATAAACTGAATGTACGTACCGCACAGTCTGTGGCTCATTACAAATCAAAATCCAGTACAAAGCAAACTGTTTCACCACACGATGTACCTTTTGCTGGTTCAAAGCGTTAGGCAGTAACTGGCAGTATTTTCTTGGCGTTTTGCAACAAACACCTCTTCCAAATTCAGGCTACTTCTAATCTATTTTACAATTAGTACAGTTAGTTGCGTAAACGAGTGCGTCTCAAACGTTCCTGTACAACTGCCTTGCTGCTATTTACATACCAACACTTTCCAGACTCGTTCTTTCACTCTGACGGTCGACACTTCAGTATGCAAAAAGAATCCCGGGGTAAGCTTCTGTTACTTTCAGCCAATGTACCTTCCCGAAGTACATACCAATGACTTAAATTTATTGTTTCTTAGCGAGTTACCGACTTTATTGACCACAGCTCGTTCATAAAACGCTTAATTTAAATTTTCAGTAACGTATTTGGCGCCATACTACACATTCTACTTGTTTGGTACGTTAATATTAACCAGTGTAATTGGAAATTTTTGGGACCAAACTGCTGAGGTGTCGGTCCCTAAGATTACACATTACTTACTCTAACTTAAACTAACTTTGACTAAGGACAACACACACACCCATGCCCCAGGGAGGACTCGAACCTTCTACGGGAGTAGCCGCGTCAACCGTGACAAGGCGCCCAAGACCGCATGGCTACCGCGAGCGGCGACAGTGTAATATTTACAATTTAAAACAATAATACGAACAGAAATATGGCAGTTACTTCAAATATAAGATATCTCCACTCGATGTCTCTTTCCTCGTACGCAATCGCTGATGCACGGGAACAAAGGCGCGTGCACAAAAATTAGTAGAAAGAACGCACGTACGCGTGGTTACCTCATTGTTCCAGCAGTCTGCTATGCATTCATTTCTTTGTTCTGCAGTTTGTGCCGCGTTTATTGTGATGAAAGGCGGCAGAAAAAGAAAAAAAAGGCGACAATGAGTAAAACAGCATCTAAGTAGCAGAGGTACAAGAAAGACTTAGTGACGGCGACTTTTTGTTCGCAAATTTAGAAATAGGTCACAGTGAAGTTTAAGATTTTTTTGCTTGAGATAAAGCCTGAAGAAAAAGCTAGCAATAATATTTCGTTAGCTGGCAACCGACGACTTACGTGCCAGTTTGAGCTATTTATTTGGCATTTCAAAACCAAGCATTCCAGTGATTATTCCTCAAACTGAGAAACATTTAAGGGAAGTTCTTAGTCGTTTTGGGAAGGTTAGTTGACTTTAAATACACCATCTGTATTTTATTTTATAAAAAAAGCTGTTTATACAACTTCAGTCATAAGAGACTATATACAGATTAACATCCTCGTACTCGACAAATTTGGTAATGCGATAGTCATCAGAATCCAATAGAACGGAGGTTGTGTTTTTCAGTTTTGTATTTTCATTTAAATTTCTAGTAGTTTGTTGAGGACCTGAGGACCTCCACCTATCCCGTTCACAACATTCATCAGAAAAGTAAAACCATACACTGCGCACAAAAAAAAAAAAAAAATAAAATACAAGCTCAATGCTCGAATTTCGGAGTAATAAAAGAAATAACAGACAACAATATTTTTTTAGGTTTTCTGTTGCACTGGTTCATATTGTCGAATCTGTTCTAATGAATTACGTTACAATGACACTGTATACGAAACTGTCTCATCCAGAAATACTTAGATAGACACAGGAGTTTGAGAACCTGCATAAATTGGAGGAAATTAATCAGACTGTCATGCATAAATTTTATCTGCATATGAACATAGCACCAATATAGATACGTTGATCAGTTTTTACTCAAACACACTTGCAGATTGTTTAGCACTTGTTTCGTAAACATATGCTCATAAAATAGTAGAAATTATCCCTATAGTGCAATACTTTATAACACGTGTCTCGATATTTTTCAACACATAAAGTGCCTCATACATTACATTAATATGACATTTACAATTATATTTTTGCTGTACATACTGGTCGACCTTTCACATATTTCTCTTTACATCCGTAGCAACATTACTGCATCACAGCTGTTACTAAAACTCAAACGTGGAGAAACGTACATAAAACAAGGCGAAGACATGTAGCACTGAAGCCTCGCTGTTACCGCAACTTGTAGACTAGCGGCGTCGTCCTAAAATCAATTGAGTAGTCCGGTTTGATGTTGAGAACATGCGCAGTAGACTATGCTTTCTCCATAGACATAACATACTCTTTGATTCTACCCGACAGGTAATATATGTGTACTGCGAATGTAATTCAGGTGTGTCTGGCTTGCCTAAGCAAGTGCATACAATGATATGACTAAACCTAAAACCCGGTAGTTAATAGATGGTGTCAAAACTGTGACATTACACTGTACTCCCTTCACCATTCCACTTCAATGAGTTGCCCATTCAGCTTCTGTAGCATCTCATGTTTCTCGTTGGGGATCCTGCATTCGCAGGAAACATTCGGTCAGGCTCTACTCTTTGCTCGCGCTATAACTTTAAGACTATGGAGTTTTATGTAGGTCGTGATCCGTCGTATTTGTGATTAAAAAATAAAACTTTCGTCCAATCACTTTGTTTATCTGAAAGACGGTAAGTGCTTCGTCACATCTTGACATCTGGGTTAGGTAAACAATTTACAGGCACTCGTTTCCAACATTCAGGTAACAGTAATAATGTATTTGCAATTACCTTTCGTTCTCCTTTGATGTAAACTATTTCAAAATAACAATCTTGAAGAGAAACTGTCCATTTAGCGAATCGTGTGTGGATCAGCGTATAACTCAAAAGACAACTTAAAAGACCTGTGATCTGTAAAGACCATAGTACGATACCCATATACGAGGGTTGTCCAGAAAGTAAGTTCCGTTCGGCTGCGAAATGGAAACCACTGGGAAAATCCGATAAAACTTTGCACAGATGTGTTGGGCAGTGTCTCTAGTATGCCCGTCGATCGTGTCGCGCCGCTCTTTTCAGTTTTGAGTGAATAGTGAGCATGTAAAGATGCGTAGGGAATAGCGTCTTCCGCCAAGTGTGAGGGCCTGGCCAGAGATTTCGCCTGTGTCGTGCAGCCCATATAACACAACTGTCGAGCAGTTCCTTCTTCATGCCAATTCTCGGCCGCACAGTGCAGGGGCAATGAAGACGCTCCCGCAGCGTTTCCGACGAGAAGTGTTTGATCACCCACAATCGGCTCCCCCTTAGTCTCATCTCTGCTCACAAGAACCGCTCACTATGAAGACAAAATTTTTCCACAGACAACGAACTGCAGACAAGTGCGGATAACTGGCCGAAAGCACAGGTGGCTGCTTTCTATGACGAGAATATTGGAAAGTTGATACAACACTAAGACAAAACTCGAAGTTGGAGCGGCGACTAGGTAGAGAAGTAGGTGGAAGATGTACCTAACTGTTGCAAATAAAACGTTTCTAGTTTTTCACTGTGGTTTCCATTTCGCGACCGATCGGAACTTACTTTCTGGACAACCCCTCGTAGATAGTAATGAAAGTGGCAGAATGCCCAAACAATTGTAAGTAATTCTAATTCAGTCGCTGAATAGCCCAGTTCATGTCTGTTTAAGACCTGACTAGCAAATCTTTCCATATTTTGAATCCCGTAGCAATTGACACGAATTCGGATTCCGTATTCGTATCGGGATGATACAACATCCTGGAATCCTGTTGATTTCAAAAGCTCGTTGCCATCCCTGTTTCCATTCCTCACACAGTATACCCCTTGGTTAACCATCTAAATTCTTCACTGTTTAATGACCGTGCATTCACATGCCATCGATGAAAATTACAGGGTCCAAGGAATGATTTGATTTGTTTCTTTTCGTAGAGTCTTGGATATTTTCTAATGGCACTGATTTTCCCTACATCATACACAATTCATCCCACTGTTACTACATGTTTTGCATATTTCACTTAATTCCGTCAAAATTTAAATTTGGTCTCTCCAGAACTGCAAAATGCACAGTACTTCTAAGTGTTCTTCCCGAGTCTCCACCGTGATCCGAAGATCATACGCATAAACATTAACTTTTTCCTGTAGATAGTCTCCTAAAAAAAGTGCTAATGCAGCAACGAAAACTCCTCCAGGCAAATTCATGCTACATGTTAGAACTCGAAATTGATCACTGTGACCCACAAATCTGAACACAGTATATTTCCTTAATTTTTCTCTAAAGCAAACTGCCAGTATAACATACGTAAATCAATGCTTGTCAAGTACATCGTATCATAATTTTTTTATTTGTACTTCTAAGTTCTCTGGCCTAGTCTCTACTGGGAACAAAACTAAGTTAAGTGCTCTTGCATCTAACGGAAGTCTGACAGCGATTGAAAATTTATGCACTTTTAACGATGGATTCTCTTATGGGCTTCTACTTTCTTCAATAATATTCTAATCCAACACCTGGCGGATTTACTTAGTTACAGTAGCTCATCTGGCGTGGCATAGAATCACATAAGTTGGCTTGTTAAAGGTATGTGTTGTTTAACTTGAAGTTTATGTTCATACCATCAGATGACACTTGGGTTTGTCCTGAAAGCCTGGATAATGCAAGACAACGATTTTAAGCTCTTCTTCGTTTACTTAATCTAAGTAATCAGATTCTCAGACCTTGTTAACAATTGCTTTTGTGCCGCCTGCTTCGATGCATGATGTAGTTAGAATATCACTCTAACTTTCTCTGATTCGTATCCTCTTGGTCAACCAATTATCATGTCTATCAAATTCACTTCCATTTCTTCTCATTTTATTGGCATTTGTAGTTGACCTTCAGTAAAATCAATTCCTTGTCCAATGTACTGCAATCAATCGACCACTAGATCTCCACTACCAAAACATACGTGTATCAGCAATTTTGCACCAGTTTTAATTTAGACCTGTGCTTGAATCTTCACTGGACTTCTGTTACCTACTGCATCTAAGATCAAGACATTGCTCAAAGATAGCATCCGAATTTCATTGTTCTTCTTCCATTGATCAAACCTTTCAAAGGAAATTGAACTCATCTCTTACCCACTAGCTACTATTTCTTCTACGTTTGCTCCATTCTATTTAACGTTGATGGCAGCTTGGTTCAAACGATGTCCCTGATTCAAGTTGTCACAGTTCGGTTCGAATCACTGTCGTTGTTGCTTCTTTTCCGTGCGGTTTCCTCTACCATATCCTCCTCTTGTTCTGTATTCGCATTTATTATTCCATGATTTTCATTTTTAAAAGTGTCTCCTGTCGTTTCTGTCTTGGTACTGCAAGTCTCGCATTCAGTTGCCCACACTGCGCCTCTCGCATTATTATTTCATCGCGGTCAGTGGCTGTCACATCTGCCAGTGTCGTCACATCTTTCTCTTGCGTCATCTGTTCCTCTAAAATAGGCTCACTGCCTGTTTCTGTAAAAAGCGCGTCAATCGTCTTCTGACATATCCAAACACTCTAGATATGCGAGCAATGTTTCGATATCTTTGTCCGGTACAGTTAATAGCTTCTCTCTGGTTTCTGCGAGAAGCCAGTTCTTCAAAATTTTCGAGATGTAGATCTGCGACATTACTTAATCCCAGTCTTCTTCAAATATTTTTCAAAATAGCACTGCCATCAACCCTGCTGCAGAGTAAATGATTCAGGATTCAGTACTACCTTTCTCATCTTTCTTGTAATGCCTTGGACTAGTATTTTTGAAGAAAAGCTTCGCGTCTTCAGCAATCCAAAACTTTGTGGCTGTCACTCCAGCTCTGGAGTAGTAAAGATTATGTAAACACATCTGAAGATATATCTTACCTTCTTGGTGCGAACGTCGCGAACTGCCGAAGCTTTAGCGCGTTATCGTCTGTTAAGTTAAGAAGTTAGATTTGGTTCTACGACTGTTCGTTTCGGAGATTCGTATAATGTCGACTCCTGTCATGACTGTGAACTAATGAAATCGAATCCGTTCTATTGAAATGAAGCCTGATGCTCGCCCACCTAAAATACTTTCTGTGTAACTAGGTTGCTTTTTACTGTCCCATTCACTCTGCATTTTAGTTCGCCTAATTTGCTTCGCACGGACTGGATGGCAATCTTCATTTGTCTCACAGAATTTGATATAGCATTCACTTTATAATCTACACCCAAACTCATGTTTTTCAATTTAGTTACCGTCAATGCGCATTGTCATTTACCTTGGCTTCAGATATGTTGATCATGCTCTCGGGATTTGTATTCTTCAAACTTCTGATTTATAAATTGTCCTAGAAATTGATCTGTTTCAGTTTTGTATCAGTTAAATTCCTTGTCTATAACCTTTTCTCGCTCAGCATCCAACATATATTTCATTTGTTAATCCTTTTCTTCTACCCATCTCTTGAACCTGCCTACAGCTCTGCAGAAATATTGTCCACTTTCTACAAAATGTCGTTAATTTTGATAATTTCTTCTAAAATACCATACCTTTAATTTTGCTAACTTCTTTTGAAATCCAGTCAGTTTAATTTTTACTATATTCTTCCGAAATTAACATTATTTTTGCCACTTCAGTAGACACTAACTTCATTTTCTCGAAAACACCATTAAGCTTTACAATTATTTCAGCTTGTTTAGGAGCCATTTTTAAATATATTTCACAAAGCATAGAATAAAACACAAATTTCTTGTTCTAAACACAACGAACTGATTATCCTTCACCGATCATGAAATTAAAATTTTCGTGCTGTTATGAAATGGTGTCTCTCTTCTACCATTTACTCTCAACGATCCTCAATGTTCATAACGTGACTGGTGTTAGCCATTAAACTCAAAGCTTCTATTCATTTATATTTTTCTACAAATGTCTTCTGAAAGTGCACTTCGGCATGCCCTAATGAGCAATATTAAACTTTTAACTTGAAGTTTGTGTGCATTCAGGCCTTCTCAAGTCCATATCTTCACAACTTCCTGTATGTATTATTCTGCTTTCGTGTAGTCGGTAGACATTGTGGTCTCGTTTAGGACTGAATTTCATCAAACAGAAAAGTCAGTGCATTAGTTTTAAGTCGCAGTTGGTTTTTCCTTTATACTTCCCTGATGATTTTGTGGCCTTCTCTCTCAGATTCATAGACTGCAGCAAACTCGCTACATGCAGGAGCGCAGTGGCCAGATTCTCATGTTCCTCGTTTTTAGGGCTCTGGATTCCCATTCTGCACGAAGGCAATCAGACTATGGTGGAAACTAATTAAAGTATTACCTATTATCCCTTTGTTGTCACTTTCTTCTTGGCAAGATCCACCCGGCCGTGTTCTTTTCTTTGCTGGTCCTAAAACTTCAGGTTACAGAATTTCATTTAGGTCATGATCCGTCGCACTTGTAATTAATAAATAAAACTTTTATACAGTAACCTTGTTTATTTCAAGGATGATAAGTGTATGTTCATAATAACGACAGTAATCTGTTGCCTAGTGCTAGTACACACAGATGCGCCCATCTGTTACAACAATCAGGATGCCAGAAAGCAATATACTAATCTGTGACAAACTTCATTTGTTCTAAAAAAAGCAAAGTGAAAATTTTTTAGACATCGTTGAAATTATTAATATCGCAGCTCTACTCATGTCTTTTCATCATTAGCACTGTGTAATTAAAAAAGTTTGCTGCCTGGAGATGTTACAATCATCTGTTTCCTATTTCGGTTAGTGGTTGCACAACGCTACCATTGAAACTCTCAAAAGCCTCTGCGTGTTTCAACTTATCAATGGCCCATCACCTTAATTTCCTACCTTTCTATGCTCCCCCACAAACACAACCTTCATTCATGGTTCTTGAACCAAGTGTGAGCAATTATTCAATTGTGCTTTGTGCAGAACTCTACCAGGCTGCTTCTCCATCATTCCTTTCACTCAGTTTATTTTCTGCTACTATTTTTCTTTTTCTTCATATCAAATTCTGGTACTCTACCAAAATTAAATTTTTCTTCTCCCCTATCTACTCGATAATTACTTTTATCTCGTTATAGTCTGAAGAATGTGTGGGATAATTTACTACCGTGGGGTGCTATGGATTTGTATCTATCCTGGCTACTGTAATCCGTTCATTATGCTGTTCATAGTAGTTGACACCCATTCTTGTTTTCTTGTTCATTACGAGGCCTAATCTTGCATTACACCTATATGATTTTGTGTTCTGTGTAAAGCAGCACAATGGATGTATCCATGGGTTAAGGCGGCAAAGAGAACGATCGTTGGCAGGTTAAATTTACTACTGTTACATGTGCTCAATACCAGTCGTGATGGTATGGGGTATCAGGGACGCCATATGTTCACTGCTGGTACACACAGCTGGTGATTTGGACAGCAGGTGTTACATTTGTGAGATTTGATTCCCGACTGATGTGCCCCACATTCAAGATCTCCGTTACGTTATCCTTCAACAAGATAACAGTGACCTAGCTCAAAAAAGATGGAGTTCGTTTGTTACCGTGGCCAACAGGTTCTCTAGATCTCTCACCCACTGGAAAGATCTGGTCATAGATTGCCAACAGACTGTCACGTCACTATTCACCAGCAGCTACTGTTGATGAATACTGGTTTAGAGTTGAAACGGCATGAAATGATGTACCCGTATCTGTCATCCAAGTTCAGTTCGACTTGATACCAAGTTCGGTTAGACCCACAGTTGTTGCCAGAGGTGGCAGAGCAGTATCCTACTAGTATATTTCACATCCTTTATGTTCCCAGATCAGTTACAAATAAATAATGTATTCTTTTTGCTATACTTGATATGCACAACGTGTAAAATTTCGTTATTTGCAATCGTATCTTGTGTTGTAATTTGAAAGACCAGCAGCGCATTTTGAGTGATCCCACTGTTTCTTCGTCAAAAAACTCGTCTCTGTTTTCTCATGATTACTGAGGAAAGTAAAGATGTGTCCCAGACTTATTTTCCTTTTTTACCAACAGCCCGAATTAAAAGTTATGGCATTACTGTCATATCTCGTTAGTTGGCATTGTTTAATCGTCTGGCGCTATATCACGGTTATAATTTTGTGAGTTTTTTAAGAACATCATATTCGCTGACGACTGCAGAAATTATTTATTTAAAAACTGCAATTTCCGCCTTTGAACCATTTTCAAATGGTACTGCAAAACATTTTGCTTCCTCGCATATTTCAGACTTTAAAATCCTCCAACACTTACGTATGTCATGTCGGAGGATTTTGAAGTCTGACATATGCTGAAACAAAATCTTTTCCAATACCATTTGAAAATGGCCCAGAGACCGAAACTGCAATTGTGAAATAAATAATTGCAACACTCAACGGCGAATATGGTGCCCATTAAAAAATTTTAACATGACTGTGACCCACGACCATGAAAAGTTAATTATTTTGTAAGTGCTGGACCTGTGTGCTTTGGCGAAGAGCTTTGCGTTTTTCGCTCTCGGACGGTGTACGACCGGTGTGGCCTCAGGGTCCCATTGTTGGCAGAAGGCAGTTAGTGAATTTCATTAGGAGAGGCTCTCCTCCCCAGGCGGAGGGGCAGTTTTCGAGGAAATGACGCTGCCGCTTGCTTCCTGTGTTGTGGACAGGGCCGGTGCCCTGAATTGGCCGCGCCGGCACAACCGCCCCTAGAGAATAACTGAGTTTGACATTTGTGCCTTTTCTGCACGAACGAAGGCCAAGAAGCAGGGCATTGCCCGGTCATAATGAGAGCGATGGTTGCTTTCACTCCATATTTTTAGTTATCCAGAAGAATTGCCACTGTGCTTGGTATAATGGGCCCAAACAAAAGAGGAAAGTTTCTGCACTGATCCCTTGTTTTCTCATGAAATGAGCAACATTCTTGTCCATCATGTTGGCAGCAACGTTGAGTGGTCCTTTCCAAGTAGAGGTTTTTGAAATTAGAAATTGGATGTGCAATGAATTTAGATACTGGGCATTTGTCTCCAGACTACTGTTGAGAAAGTTGTTTCCGGCTGCCACCTAGTGCTGATTGGTGCATGCAAGCTGATTTTGGAAAATGTAGATGTTGCAAACTTTGATAGCGTGATCTGCATTCTGAACAGCTTGTTACTTGCTTTCTTTGCCATGCAACTTTTATTGCTTGGTTTGGTTGCAATTTGTGGCATCTTCTTGTATCATTAACTTTGGTTTCACAAGCTGCCCATATTGACAGATGTTGTTGGACTTTCTCCACACAGTCCTCCACACATTTTGGTACCTCCCCACGATATTAAGAGTCATTTTGTGATTTTATTTGTGTTTTAGACAACTTTCCTCTCTGTTAAGTTTTTTGTGATTTAACCCAGGCCGGCCGATGTGGCCGAGCGGTTCTAGGCGCTTCAACCTGGAACCGCGCAACCGCTACGGTCGCAGGTTCGAATCCTGCCTCGGGCATGGATTTGTGTGGTGTCCTTAGGTTAGTTAGGTTTAAGTAGTTCTAAGTTCTAAGGGACTGATGATCTCAGATGTTAAGTCCCATAGTGCTCAGAGCCTTTGGACCACTTTATCTCAACCACAAAAGCAAACAAATAATTCCTTATCTCAGTGTTAAATTACATTTCAAGATCTCTCAGTCTTTTAGTAGTTAGAAGACCCACAGATAACAAATACTGTGTATCAATTTCTTTTCCTCACTGCAGCAGTGTTCTCATTGTGTGCAGTGGACAAACTCAACGATGAGTAATATTAAGAATACAGAGGAAAGAACGAGCATTGCCCTCGCTCGCCTTGCATGATCAAAGATTTGTTTTATAACGAGCATTGTACCTACGCTCTTCGAGTCAGAACTGGGACTCAGATACTTACTGGCTTTTGGAACACTGATCATTGATGAAATCTTTTTGAAGAAGTCACCTTTAAATTTACGACGAAAGTTTGCAGACTGTACGGATGGAACATCAGCCAACTGTAGCACTTTCGCACTTAATTTCCTCGTATCTTCAGCGAGGAGAAATGGTTAGCTGTACATTTTCTCGTCACATTTATTTAACATCCTTGTTCTTAATATTACATATCAATGCCAGAATGAGGACAGTTCCTTTGAAAAGGACACAGCTCATATTTTTCCTACCTGAGCTTATGCTTCGTGTTTAATGATCTTATCATCAATGAGATATTAAATCCATATCTTTCCCCGTAGCGAAACTTATTGCAAATCGTCAGATCAAGTTATCACAACAGAATCAATAGTACTTATTCTAAAACAAGGAAACAATAGAGTCCAAAATTCGAATGAATACAAGTTTTTCATCGATCCTTAATGGTTGTGTTCAGTCACAGCTTTCATTTCAGTATGTCAAAGATATGACAGCAGTGTTTTGAATTTAACGCACCGTATGTTTTCATAATATCGCTCATTTGTCTCATCATATAAATAGTGCATGTTACTTCACTATTTGTAATACTAGTAGTAGTTGCTGATGCCTCAAGTTTTCTTGGCGTGACAAGCAGAGGGCTGATACTTTTCTTTCTCTTCCTTTTCCTAATATCAAATTCTAATACTCTATTGCAGTTAAATTTTCATCTCCATCAACGTGCTCAATAACTATATAATCATCTGCATCTGCATCTACATACTATTCAGCAATTTACACGTAAGTGGCTCGCAGAGGTTTCTTCGAACCACCTTGATATTATTTCTTTACTGTTCCTCTCTCCAAGATGAACATTTCAGTCTTTCAGTCCGTACTCTGATTTCTCATATTTTATTACGATGATCATTTCTCCCTATAGAAGTTGGCGACAGAATAATATTTTCTCATTCAAAGGAGGAAGCTGATGATTGAAATTTCGTGAAAAGACCTTGCCGCAAACTTCTAATGATTGCTACTCCAACTCGTTTATCATATTCGTGACACACTCTCACCTAATTCGCGATAACACAAAACGAGCTGCCCTTATTTGTACTTTTCCGATGTCTTTCGTCAATTCTATCTGGTAAGAACGCCATACAGCCTATCAGTACTCTGACACAGGACACAAGCCTGTTGCATCTTCTAAGTGTTCTACCAATAAATTACATTGTTTGGCTTTCCTTCCACGCAACATTATCTATGTGATGGTCCCACTTTTAGTTGTACTTTAAAGATATTTAGTTAAACTGACAGCCTTCAAATTTGAGTTATTTATAGCGCAACTGAAATTTAACGGATATCTTTTCGTACGCATGTGGATAACTTCACACTTTTCCTTATTCAGAAATAATTGCCTCTTTTCGCACCATGCAGACATCATGTCTAAGACATGTTCAGCCGAGATGTTTCCATTTTATGCACAATATTTTTACGACCAACCCAGTCGTCTTCTGCAATTGCTGAGAGTTGTACTGTTATGTGTATTCGGTGCCTGGACTCCAACCAGACTGTGGAATATTATACGTCTCGCACCGCTTATGGGTGAGCTCGACTGCTGCCGCTCACTATACCCTTTGATCTACATCTACATCTACATGGGTACTCTGAAAATCTCATTTAAATGCGTGGAAGAGCGTTCGTCGAACCAACTTCACAATAATTCTCTATTGTTCTAATCTCTAACAGCGTGCGGAAAAAACGAACACCTATACCTTTCCGTGTGAGCGCTGATTTCCCTCATCTTGTTATTACGATTGTTTCTCCCTATGTAGATCGGCGTCAACAAAATATTTCCGCATTCGAAGGAGAAAGTTGGTGATTGAAATTTCGTGAGAAGATTCCACCGCAACGAAAAACGTTAGCAAATTTCTCTTATTCAGAAACGCTTTCCTTGCCATTGCCAGTCTACATTTTATATCCTCTCTACTTCGACCATCGTCAGTTATTTTGCTCCCCAAATAGCAAAACTCCTTTACTATTTTAAGTGTCTGATTTCCTAATCTAATTCCCTCAGCATCACCCGACTTAATTCGACTACATTCCATTATCCTCGTTTTGCTTTTGTTGATGTTCATCTTATATCCTCCTTTCAAGATACTGTCCATTCCGTTCAACTGCTCTTTCAAGTCCTTTGCTGTCTCTGACAGAATTACAATGTCATCGGCGAACCTCAAAGTTTTTATTTCTTCTCCATGGTTTTTAATGCCTGCTCCAAACTTTTCTTTTGTTTCCTTCAGAATGTGAAAGAGATTATTCCAGTCAATATTGTCAAAAGCCTTCTGTAAGTCTACAAATGCTAGAAACGTAGGTTTGCCTTTCATTAATCTATTTTCTATGATAAGTCGTAGAGTCAGTATTGCCTCACGTGTTCCGACGTTTCTACGGAATCCAAACTGACCTTCCCCGAGGTCGGCTTCTACTAGTTTTTCCATTCGTCTGTAAAAAATTCGTGTTAGTATCTTGCAACTGTGACTTATTAAACTGATAGTTCGGTAATTTTCACATCTGTCAACACCTGCTTTCTTTGGGATTGGAATTAATATATTCTTCTTGAAGTCTGAGGGTATTTCGCCTGTCTCATACATCTTGCTCACCAGATGGTAGAGTTTCGTCAGGACTGGCTCTCCCAAGGCTGTCAGTAGTTCTAATGGAATGTTGTCTACTCCGACGGCCTTTTTTCGACTCAGGTCTTTCAGTGCTCTGTCAAATTCTTCACGCAGTATCATATCTTCCATTTCATCTTCATCTACATCCTCTTCCATTTCCATAATATTGTCCTCAAGTACATCGCCTTGTATAGACCCTCTATATACTCCTTCCACCTTTTTGCTTTCCCTTCTTTGCTTCGAACTGGGTTTCCATCTGAGCTCTTGTTATTCATACAAGTGGTTGTCCTTTCTCCAAAGGTCTCTTTAATTTTCCTGTAGGCAGTATCTATCTTACCCCTAATGAGATAAGCCTCTACATCCTTACATTTGTCCTCTAGCCATCTCTGCTTAGCCATTTTGCACTTCCTGTCGATCTCATTTTCGAGACGTTTGTATTCCTTTTTGCCTGCTTCATTTACTGCGTTTTTATATTTTCTCCTTTCACCAATTAAATTCAATATTTCTTCTGTTACCCAAGGATTTCTACTAGCCCTCGTCTTTTTACCTACTTGATCTTCTGCTGCCTTCACTACTTCATCCCTCATAGCTACCCATTCTTCTTCTACTGTATTTCTTTCCCCCATTCCTGTCAATTGTTCCTTATGCTCTCCCTGAAACTCTGCACAACGTCTGTTTTAGTCAGTTTATCGAGGTCCCATCTCCTTAAATTCCCACCTTTTGGCAGTTTCTTCAGTTTTAATCTACAGTTCATAACCAATAGATTGTGGTCAGAGTCCACATCTGCCCTGGAAATGTCTTACAGTTTAAAACCTGGTTCCTAAATCTCTGTCTTACCATTATATAATCTGTCTGATACCTTTTAGTATCTCCAGGGTTCTTCCATGTATACAACCTTCTTTCATGATTCTTGAACCAAGTGTTAGCTATGATTAAGTTATGCTCTGTGCAAAATTCTACCAGACAGCTTCCTCTTTCATTTCTTACCCCCAATCCATATTCACCTACTATGTTTCCTTCTCTCCCTTTTCCTACTCTCGAGTTCCAGTCACGCATGACTATTAAATTTTCGTCTCCCTGCACTACCTGAATAATTTATTTTATCTCATCATACACTTCGTCAATTTCTTCGCCATCTGCAGAGCTAGTTGGCATATAAACTTGTACTACTGTAGTAGGTGTGGGCTTCGTGTCTATCTTGGCCACAATAATTTTCATAAATAGGGAGTGCAAATATCGTTCCCAAAATGGCACATAACACTACAAATTGTGGCACTAGTTGTAGTAACAGTAATCAAATAAATATTAACAGCAATAGTGTCCAAAAAAGTAATTACAATAAAATAAACACTTGTTAAATTTAAAGAAAAACTTACTAGCTGCAAGACATATAGTAGAGTATGGATATGTATTCAGAAGAGATAAGAAATAAACAGTATCGTAAAATACTTTTCTTTAAGGTGACAAACCGGTACAAGGGAGAACCACAGAAGTAACGGCAGCAGGAGTTTCGCTATGGTGGAGCAGCTGGCAGCGGCGCGGGGAGCGGCCATCGTTCTGTCGCAGGGCCCGTCCCACGTGGTGCGCACGTGCTTGGCGCTGGCCGCCGCCGCGCTGCTCGCGACCGCAGCAGGACTGCTGGCCGCCCACTACTGCAGCTGGGAAACGCCGCAGCCAGTTCTGTCCTGACCACCTGCAATATGTACCTCACAAACAATAAATTCCATCTGTCTGTGTAATTACTGAAAATACGTGTATATCTAATACAATCCAGATCCTTCCATACACAGGTGCACACCCAAGGTTCAGTTGTGGGAGGGGCAGAGGTTTTTTACTGCGTCTCCTCACTCCCGCCCTAAAATATAATTTACCGTCACCCAAACTTAAAATGTGACACAGACGCCTACGATTTTAATAATAATGATAATCTACATAAATATAAACCAATTGCTGCATGTATGTAAGATCATCACCTAAGAACAGCTTGACCGATTTGGTTGGTTTTTTTTCTGTTCGTTACTGTCAGAAAAAGGTTCGTATGAAAGAAACTTTTTGGAATATGCAACGGAAAAGTCGGAAATTAAGATCAGTTGTAAAAGATCATCACTTGAGAATGGCTCGACCGAACTGGTTGTTTTTTTTATTTTTTGTAACTGTAGATGGTAATAGTACTTTTGGTACGAAAAAAGAAATAATAAATTTTTATGTTCAGTTTGACAGTTCAGCTCTCACATGTTTTCTTAACAAAAAATCTCTTTGACAGTTATATACACAATATATAAGCACGTAAGTAATATATAAAGGGGAAACGTTGTTACCGAAAATCTCGAAATGTTGTTGGCTGATTTACTTCACATTTTTACGCAGTATTCTAACATTTGGACTACTACGCATATAAATATATACGTAATATACGAAGGTAATCCCAAAAGTAAGGTCTCCTATTCTTTTTTGTAAGTACATAGACCTGTTTAATTCTACAATGGTTTACATCAGTTTACAGCTCGAATATTTAGCTATTTTTAGGCATAATCATCATTTCTGTCTATCTTTTTTTGTAGACGCTGTGGCAGTTTTCGTATGGCCATGTTATACCAGCTCGCCGCAATGCTGTTCAGAAAGTTATGAACCTCTTCTTTCACCTCGTCGTCGGAGCTGAATCGATGGGACCACAATTAACGCTGACAGATACCGTGAGACTGAAAAAACTCAAACTGGCAATTCAGAACAAGAGAAGAGGAGTGTTGAGCAAGGGCGCACACATTCTCCTTGACAACGCTCGCCCACACATCGCTCGGCAAACAGTTGCTCTCCTGCAACAGTTTCAGTGGAACATAATCACTCACCCACCGTATAGTCCAGACTTGGCGCCCAGTGACTATCACGTGTTCCCTAGCTTAAAAGAACATTTGGCCGGCAAGCGATTCAGCTCCGACGACGACGTAAAAGAAGAGGTCCATAACTTTCTGAACAGCATGGCGGCGAGTTGGTGTGACATGGGCATACAAAAACTGCCACAGCGTCTACAAAAACGTATCGACAGAAATGGTGATTATGTTGAAAAATAGCTAAATGTTCAAGCTGTAAACTGATGTAAACCATTGTAGAAATAATCAGGTCTATGTACTTATAAAAAAGTAGGAGACCTTACTTTTGGCATTACCCTCGTATAAAGGGAAACGTTGTTAACAGAAATCTCGAAATGATCTTGACGGATTTGCTTCAAATTTTTACAAGATACTCTGCTGGACATTCAGACGGAAATGGACAGAGAGAGGAGGGAGGAGACCATGGACAGAGAGAGGGAGAGGAGGTTATCCATAGTGAGGTAGGGGGGACGAGATGTACGGAGTTACTGAACAATGAGACGGTAATTGACATAAAGAGGGGAAGGAGGAGATGTATGAAGCTACTGAACATTACGGCGGAAATAGATGGGGGATGAGGGGATGTACGAAGAGAGAGAGAGGATGAGAAGGTGGGCAGAGAGAGGGAGCGGCAAGGAATTTAGGATATATATTCAATTCCTATACATTTTTAACACTTGCGAAGCATTGCCAAGTTCGCTCGTAAAATAAAAATCTTGAATTTGAATTGGTAATCTTGTTATCAAAAACAAAGAAGCAAGGATTTCATGCTCATATTCGTAGACTTCAAGAAGGCCTATGATTCCATAGATAGATCAACACTGTTCCAAATTTTGGAGGAGAAGAGATTCGATAGAAAATTCAGTGAAATGATTAAACAAGCCTTAAGCAACATAACATCAAGCTTTAAGAAACCTAAAAGATCAAAACGGGAGTCAGACGTCTAGACGGACTCTCCCATTTGGTCTTTAACTGTGTCCTTGACAAGGCGATCACATAACAGCGACGTGAAACGAAAGCAGTGGGCAGAGTACAAATTGGATGCAAGAATAGAGGAATATGGGTAGACTGCCTGGTTTTCTCAAATATTGTGATATTGTCTGAATCATTAGAAGAGATGACTAATCAGACGACGTAACTACGGAGGCTAACGGTTAAAACAGGTCTTCAGATCTCTATCGAGAAGTTGCAGTACATGATGAACATGAAGGTAACCGTTAGAGGGATGACAATAGAAGAAGGGCACATTCAGAAGATAGACAGATTTGAATAGCTAGAAGAATGAACAGAAACAGTTCTGGGAAAAACAGGTGCACGAATAAATAAAATGAATTTCGCATGAAAAGTTAGCATGAAAGTCTACAATAAGAAGAATACTTCGATCAAATAAAACTTCAGACATTATCAGTGATTCGTTCTGAAGTCTTATACGCTCCTGGAAGTCTGAACCTCGTAAGATAAGGATTACTTAAGGAGCTAGAACTTGTAGGACGAAGGTTTCTCAGGAGGATATTGGGACATCGAAGAACAGGAGATGGTCAACACAGAAGACGAGGGAACCGAGAGCTGTGTACACAGGGAGAGAGAGAATGTTGGTCGCCACTAGGAAAAGAAGAAGAGTGGTCCAAATGCGACTGACACATGAGATAATATCTTTTTTTGTGAAGTACGCTAGATTCAATAGCTAAAAGTGGATCTTGAAGAAATGGGGATGTAGTGAGCGGAGATTTTCAACAGCGTGACTTTTCAGATCAAACATTAAGTCACATGTTTCCAGGACAGAATTTCACCTGAGCGGTTTTGTGAATCCACCTTGAGAGCTACACTGGCCCGGTTTTCCAAGATCAAAGTTACATGGTCAACTAAAGCATTCAGCCGAATACTACACCTGGACATCCATACATATGTCTATGATCCATTATATGGTGGGTCCAACTGTATAGAGCTACCTATGGGTATAGCAGCAAGAAAGCATGCATTAATGCCAAAAATGAAAAGAATCAGGCTTGTTTCGCATGGTCAGTCCTGGCTTGCGAGAGAAATTATACAAATTACACACCACACATCACGACGTTCGTGTTATAACTTTAATGGTATCGAGTTCTCCGTCAGGATCCAGGAAGTAACTAAATTTGGGGCGTAGAATACCGAAATACTGGTTCGTTTTTATGTCCTGAAGAAGAAAAGCAAGACAGATGAACAAAAGGGCCCCCCACCATTTCTCAAAATTTTCCAGTGAGCGTAAGATGCATGTAAACATGCTCTTATTCTCCAGCCGAAAGAAGTGGCCAAGCGGTTCTAGGCGCTACAGTCTGTTCTTAGGTTAGTTAGGTTTAAGTAGTTCTAAGTTCTAGGGGACTGATGACCTCAGAAGTTAAGTCCCATAGTGCTCAGAGCTATTTGAACCATTTCTTATTCTCCAATGAAAAAAGTAAAGAGAAAAGCAATTGAAATTATCTTTGGATCAAAGACAGTCCTGACTCCTTCCCTCCCAATTGGGGACCGATCATTGTGTAAAGCAATTTGTTTACGATGTCCTAATTATTTTTCCTGAGACAAGTTATCAGCAGCACATCTAATAGATCGAGCTTCCAAGGACGATACACTTCATTATGCTTAATGAGAAAACAAATTCATAAATTTTAAGAATTCTCACCGTTTTGGGCGATGTCAATTTGCAGCGTACCGCGAATTGAGTGCCTCCTCGCCCCTGTGATCCGCTATGGAGGTGATCCCACACCTCACATACTACCTTCACAGAAAAACATGTACCATACGTGGCAGTGTACCAAACTGTATCACAATATGATTCAAGTTTTAACACTACAGATCTTATGTTGGGGATAATCCTGTGGTTTGGCTGCTCACTGAACTTCAAAAACTTTCATTTGGGGGGGGGGGGGGGGGGGTTGATAAGCCTTACAGCAACAACGTTCCCATGACCAAATAGAAGGAGAATGAAGATTTGTACCTTACCATGGTTGACTGTAATAATGAGAGCTACCTTTAAATAGAAAAGCAGACTCTCCTCACAACGATCACTGTCATCTTAAGGGGAAATTCTGTCTCTTACTTCGCAAGACATGCAATTTGAAGTATTAATTACCAAGGCACATACCCATTTTCTTTCATAATTTAAGCACATACGACTTCCACTTTCATGTTGAGCACTTGGCTAATTTTGAGTGGAAGAAAAATCTGGCCAGTGTCCTATGTGAGAGCATCAAGAAATATATTTTGTTCTCCAAACGAATGACGCCAAGAATTACATTCCACTTTCCTCACTCGCTACATTTTATGCAGGCACCACTTCAGAGACTTGTTGAAACTCTGCCTGGGGAGGATATGCATGTCACTCCAGCTGCATTTCCCGACAAGCAAAACTTCCAACTTGTGACTAGTTAGGGGGGCTTCCCCATATGAGTTCTGGATAGTATAGCAAAACCAGGCTAGTCAACATGCGGTAATTGCATTCTCGAGCAATCTTACAAGCAGTGCCATAACGGATGCAGAGTGTGAGCATGCTATGAATGTGTGGCAGCAATTCAGTATCTACACTTTAGGAAAGTATACACAGCGTTAGGTGGACACAGAAATGCACTTGCTTGCAGACGTTTTTGAGAAGTTCTGGAGTTTATGCATGACCACATATTTTCTGGATCCTACCTGTGATTACACGGCACCTGGGTTGTTCTGGGATACTATGCTAAAGAAAACAATGTGTAGCATCGAACTATTGATCAATGCTTGTTTCTTTGAGTGAGGGATCTGTGAGGGACTTTGACAATGTGAACCACAACATGTACCTGGATGTAAATAACTTACATAGGCATGCCAAGCAACAATCACAATGCTGACTGGAGAGTTACGATGGGTACCCAAAGACGAATTCTCGGTTAGGTAGAAAAATCAAGGGAAGTATGGCGCGTCATTCTAATGTGGGGTATGTAGTGGAGGCAGAACTCTCATACGCTGTTAGTTTGCATGATGTGCACTCCAGTTTACTGCTGCGTCCACAGCAAGTAGTTCCGCAAGAAGCATTCACCCCAAAACTGATTCAACACTGGGGAATAAGCGGAGGTACATTATTCATTGTCGTAATCTGCAGCAGTGTCTTAGATAGGGGATGGAGTTGGTTAGAATCACAGGGGCTATCTCCTCCATTCAGTCGTCTTGGTTGAAGGAGTATATTGATTTGAATATGACACTGAGAGACTCCACAACATGTGACTTTGAGAAATATTTTTAAAAAAATTAATGAATGATTCAATTTTCAGCAAAACAATGGAGAATTTGAGGGAACAGAGTGAAATTTTGACTAGAACCGAATGGGATGGGCGTTTGGCGGAAGGAAATGCATCCCCAGACAATATTTTAAGAGGGTCACCATATTCAATTAAAACTTTGTTACTGTGGAGATGGCGAAGACTGCAGTAGATTTTACAAAGCCTATTTATGTGGGGATACAATCTCCACATGTACCGCTTTTATTATAAGTTTCCGAAATCTCATTTCGCAGATCCTAAATTATTTTATGTGGATAGAGATAGCTTCATCTGTTTGGTGAAGAGCTGCAATCCATATAAAGTAAATGACGTACCATGGTAATTAATTCGACACGTCCTCATACATGGCCAATAGTCCTTATGGTATTGGTCCACAGAACAAGAAGGTTATTGGCCTTATCAAAGACGAGGCGAATGGATTGCCAATTGTGGAGTTTCTAGGTCTGCGATCAAAAATGTATGCATATCACACATTGGAAATTGCCACCCAGAGGCGGGCTAAGGGTGTGCGTCACATGGCATCGAGAGCCCTCTCTATTGAAGACTATTTGCAGTGCCTGTACAGCGGTATTTGGGGTGCTGCACCACAACTGTGGCATACAGTACGGCAAACTAATATTCAATCGGGAAGACAGGAGTTGTACACTGTGCTGCACTGTAAAATCAGCCTGTTGCTTCACGACCAGAAAAAGATAACTTGTGATGATGGGATTGAAACTCTCCTGTACTCACACCATTCACTTTTAGTGAGACAAGTGGTGGGGGACTCTGATCGAGTGAGAGGGAAAGAATGACTGTGAGAGAAAGTGTGTGTGTGTGTGTGTGTGTGTGTGTGTGTGTGTGTGTGTGTGCAGAATAATATGACCCTTTTTTCATAGTGTAAGTAATTTTCTGTGTGTGTGTGTGTGTGTGTGTGTGTGTGTGTGTGTGTGTGTGTGTGCCATGAAAAAAGTAAAATAGGCTTTAAAAATGTAAAAAAAGCATAAACAAATATATGTAATCTAAATATTTATTTATTCATACACAGCGTATGTGTGTTGTGTACACACATGTGAATATATCTACTCACCATGTGCTTCATAGAAATATAATAGTTTTTAGGTTTAACCTGCTGCTAGCTGTCCAGTACTAATTACTTTTTAGGTGTATACAGGTCACAGTCCATTAGAATTATTGTATAACCTTTGCTGTTGGGACTATGGAATTTAGTTGTAGTTAACAAAGTATCTCCACATTAGATTTAAGTGTAGATTGTTTTTTAAAAAATTAGATATTCGCATCCAGAGCCAATGGAAAAAACTGTAAAAATACTCTTGACCACTGTTGGGAGGCTTTTTTCCTAGTTTTTGGTAATAGCGTGTAAGTTAAAAGTATCTCTGCAGTGAAATATCAGTCAAATTGTATCTCAGGAAATGAACTGTGCCTCAAGAACTGATCTGTACCTCAAGAACTGTATTTAGAAAATAAAAGTTCATCTGTGTGAATTCAATGAATGAAAAAATTCTTTACCACATGTCTTTGTTGTTGTTATTTACAAAAAACCATATCCTCCTTCTCTTTTCGCAAGTGATCCATCAAAATACATGAAATTTTGCATGCGAGGATTAAAGCATCTTGGTGTTGGATGACAATCCTAATTTCATCGTTTTGTTAAACAGGACTGATGCATAAGGTTTATGCAAGAAGTATTCCTGGCATATATATACACTCGTCATATTCCACTGGACCAGTTACATCAAACGACGTCATTGCGTCACGACAGACGTACTGATATAAGAAACTCGTAGTTTGCACTTGTTATCACCTCGCTGTTCTGTGGTTAAGTGCCGTACTGTGCGTTGTGCACTTTGGTTTTATACCTTATGCCCATTCTGTCGTCGTTGGCATTATTGTACTGCTGCGATCCGTGACTGGTTGAAGCTCGCTGCCGACGTTTCCGGTCCAGCAAGTTAAAGATCGTCGATTCTGCCACCAACAGGTCCCAGCTGGTTGAATGCCGACACCGCTTCTAGGTTTCTGCACGTGAAAGTCACTGCTGGTCCTCTTTAAATGTAGCCCTATAATGATTTCCTCGTCGCAGAAATCGACAAGTTGATTATCCTGGTCCACAGCTCCAGATAGTCCAAAACCTAAACTATTACTAAGGGAGTAAATAGCGTTGGTCTCAACGGTCTTATATCCTGTTCCCACTGATGGGAAGAATCCGTAAATTGTATGAATCATTCTGTTGCTGTGATAAGAGTTTGTTGCAGTGTCACACTCGACACGGATTGTACTGACAAGGAGTATATCCACCGGCTGGTCGGATCTGTAGAATTTACTAGCATCCTTCTTCAGAACCCCTCCTTGTGTGAATCCCAGTAGCCGTCCTATTGATCCTTTCTGGTTAAAGTCAATCTTTGCACTCATTGTCTTTACTGCAGATTTAAGTGTATTGATGTTTGCAGGTAGCACAATCCCTTTTTCAGACCGTTTTAGAACTTCTTTTACATCGTGAGTATTGTATGAACCAGGCTCTGTTTCCACAATTTCTTTTCCACCATTAATTTCCAGATGAAGTTTCGTTGCAATTCTTGTGGCGGCTGCAGGTCTCCAAATGAATCGAAATAGTGGACGTTATTCGTATTTTTCTTAACATACGCCACACATTGGGTTCCTAGTACCCCATCAACATCTAAATTCACAACTGCACATTTTCTGGATTTCCACGTCGTTCTCGGTAAAGTATCCCAGAATCTTGGAATGTTGACATTTTTCCTGACAAACTTGAGCGAATCTACATTTGTATGAATATTATCTGGCAGGATAGCTAACAGGCTCCTTTTTTTTATTTATGAAGAGACCTAGTTCTTTCTTGTATGGTTTCCGATGGCTGCTGCAGTTGTGTCTTCTTGCTTCCTCTAGCTGATGCTGTGAGTACTGTGCGTTCTTCACTGTTCTGGAAATAGCACCACCAACCAGTGAACCCATTGCTGAGATACCTGTGAGGACAGTAATGAGGAAGAGGGTAATTCCACCTGATGTCTAGTCCATCAGCATAACGTTGAGAGTTTTAACACGTTCTATATGCTTCGTGACACTTTTAATTGCATACATCACTGTCAGGATATTGTCTTTTAAACACCCCTGCCCTGGCTTCTTCTTCTTCATCCTTGCCGTCTTCCTCCTCTTCAGTGCATGACGTACAGCGTTCATAACTTGCTTGAAATTCACACCCAACCCCAACTTAATTTTACCATGCATGATTTTATCAACTACAAATGCTGCAATGCGCAGTCCTATACCAATGTCATTTCTTGCACTTACTGCCTTGGCTTTATCATCTAAAATTCGGTCCATATGTAATGCAACGTTCCAAACGGGCCTCATCAAGCATGTTAATCCTCTTATCACCAGCAGTCAAACGTTTTTGAAGCTTTGTACCCTGCCCACGCTAATTATACCACGGAATGTGCAATTCGAAGGGAAGTCTGTCGAAAATACCACCCCCTCCTGTAATGCGTCCCCTATCACGTATATTATGCTACTGTGCTGACGGTGTTCTGTGCGACTCATTATACAGCAAATCATCAGCGTAAATCTAGCTATTTTGTGTCGCAGGAAAACAAGCCATTTAACTAGTGCTCTATTCCCTCGATGTCTTATGACATGCTCTATGACAAACACGTGTGGTTCTGAGCTCTTCTGCATTTCCTCAGTGTAAAATTCAGTGCCACTATTATCCTTTAAGATGTAAGTTCTGCACTTTGGAAACTGTGAATATCTCACTCAACCAGTTTAGAAGGTATGACTTCTCAAATGTTGTCTTGTATTTTGAAATACATACCAAATTACCAACACAGAATTTCTGTTTATGGGGGTCCAGCATTTTAATATGACAGTACACCATATCCATGAGTCCATTATCACGAATATTGATTGATCTCATTTTTACTGTGCTATCTCTGGTTCAATTATAGTGTGCAATTATTTCTGGGAGGATATCTGTCCATTTTATAAGCCATGAATATTAAAATACATCCAAATTTGACCTTTTATTGTTCTGTTCACATGTCCCACTACACTGGCCTTCAATTAGGTGAATGTTGAGTAGTGGCGCATTCCATACCCCTGCATCATGGTCTTGAAATGGCTGTTGTACAACTCTCCACCATAATCAATTTAGAGGTTGTCTGGGCATCTATTCAACCCTGTCGTCAGTAAATGCTGAAACACATTTTCGATATTTCCTCCCATTCTTGTCTTAACAGGTAAAGCCCAGGAAAATTTGGAGCATGTATAAATAACCATTAAAATATATTTGAATCCATTATTCTCATTCAATATTTCCTCATATCTACAAGATCAGCCTTGCATAAGTCATCCAAACTTTCAGTCACAACATGACTATGAGGGTATGTTTTGCATACTGGTTTGTGCAGTTCTTGAACTACTGTCCCCATATTCATTGGATCATACCTCTCTCTCTAAGCCTCAATGAGACAACTTCATTCGAATGAACAATATTTCCCACAGCAGCTGATGCCATGAGCTGTCACAATAGATCTATTCTCTCATTGGGGTCGTCACAGTATATATATTGAGGGGGCTGACTGCTGACTCTTTTATGCTGAATGTCAGTACCACGACCACTGCTATACCGAACATCTAATAATAATGGTTTTATAATGTCTCTATATTTTGCTCTGCATTTTTCCTGCTTTCCTGTGTACATCAGTCAGTCGCAGTATTTCACCATACTTCATCAGATCTTTAGGTGAAAATTTTACTGTTTTTGAGAGTTTTAGGAAAGTGAGTTTCAGTAGACTTGGTGTTCATTGAAATTCCCTGTCCCCAATTTGTATTATTTTTTCATTTAAAATTACAGGCTGTGTGCCCAACATATATGTTTTTTCACTGCTGACACCGAATGTTTTGTCTACTCTAGTGCCTCTGTGGTGCTTAATGAAACAGTCAATAGCATCGTCGTCGTCGTCGAGAGATTCATTAACTGGTTTAAATGTTCCTCGCAATGTTTTCTCTCGATTAAAATGTCCTAAAGTTAGCAACCATAACTTCTCTTGAACAGCCTTCCATGTAGCAATGACCTTATGCTTAGATGATGTCTTGCCACATACTAAGCGGGCTGCTTCACAGGCTGCACCTTACACAGCCTTTAGAGTTAAGTCATGTACTTTCTTTTCCGTTCCATCAGCCTTTACAGCTAAGTTGTCTAATTTGTTTCTCAGAATAATGTGGGCGTTCATCTCTAGTTCCTAACCCTAGCGCCTAATTCGTTGATCATTCTCAGAAGGGCCTGGGCATATGTCTCGGAGCTCCTTAACTTTACGTTCGAGAAGCTGAAATATTCCATCTATGTACAGACGCATTCCCTGTCTATGCAGACCTGTCCACTCGGGCTAAGTGGCTGACATAT
Organism: Schistocerca piceifrons; assembly: GCF_021461385.2. Classification (NCBI taxonomy): domain Eukaryota; kingdom Metazoa; phylum Arthropoda; class Insecta; order Orthoptera; family Acrididae; genus Schistocerca; species Schistocerca piceifrons. The sequence continues at coordinate 677,270,629 of NC_060139.1, forward strand.
ATGCGAACTTGTCTATGGGGTGATGTATACTTCCATACTTCTCATTTTTTTCATAGATATATACAGAGAAACTCCTAGAAGTTTCGTCTATGTCTACCGTCATTCACTTTTCTTTATTTATCAATAACAAGAAACCTGTACTTTGTGTAATTCCAGCAATCTGCACATATCTTTATACAATCATTGAATGACATGTTCGCTCCTACATGCACTTGATAAATCTGTTTTACATTCCAATTGTCTTGTGCGAAACCTATAATTAGATTTGCATTATCCTTCATGAACTGTTATGGGATTCTGGAATGCGTCTGACTCAAATAAAATATGTCAATACTCGTATGGCGACCAAAACAGAAATATCGTAGAATTTATCTTGGTTTTACACAGCAACATCATCAAATATGAACACTGTGTTTAGCTTTACTTTTTCTGATGGCGGAATTTGACTGCTTCGAGTGAATGTTGTGTATGTCGCACTATCTACACCCTGCAGTATCTATTGCAATAGCTGATAATTGGGTTAAACATCATTTTTGAAAATACACGTACATGTTCAAAGCGGACTCCATCTCCATGTGTTAGTAGCGACATGAGAACATTTGTCTTATAGCAGTTGGATGGATCCACAATTATCGCTCTTACATTATCAGGAAGGAGTATCCCATTTTCTTCTTTTTCTTCTTCTTCTGGTCTTCCTCTGCACTATCGCAGGAACAGTCACAACGAAGTCCTGGTGCTGCACCCATCCTGCCATGATGCCGACTATGTCAGGTTTCGATGTGCAAAGGGTTTTTATAGAAAAGTGAATGCTTGTAATAATAATATATGTAGCCACTTTATGGCAATCATCTTACCAATTGAGCTACAGTTGCTACACCTTATACTATATAATGAGGGTCATTAAATAAAAAAACAACAAAGATTTGCGATTATATATATATATATATATATATATATATATATATAGGGTGAGTCACCTAACATTACCGCAGGATATATTTCGTAAACCACATCAAATACTGACGAATCGATTCCACAGACTGAACGTGAGGATAGGGGCTAGTTGAATTGGTTAATACAAACCATAAAAAAAATCCACGGAAGTATGTTTTTTAACACAAACATACGTCTTTTTTAAATGGAACCCCGTTAGTTTTGTTAGCACATCTAAACATATAAACAAATACGTAATCAGTGCCGTTTGTTGCATTATAAAATGTTAATTACATCCGGAGATATTGTAACCTAAAGTTGACGCTTGAGTACCACTCCTCCGCTGTTCGATCATGTGTATCGGAGAGCACCGAATTACTTAGGGACCCAAAGGGAACGGTGATGGGCCTTAGGTACAGAAGAGACTGGAACAGCACATTACGTCCACATGCTAACACATTTTTATTGGTCTTTTTCACTGACGCACATGTACATTACCATGGGGATGAGGTACACGTACACACGTGGTTTCCGTTTTCAATTACGGAGTGGAATAGAGTGTGTCTCGACATGTCAGGCCAATAGATGTTCAATGTGGTGGCCATCATTTGCTGCACACAATTGCAATCTCTGGCGTAATGAATGTCGTACACGCCGCAGTACATCTGGTGTAATGTCGCTGCAGGCTGCCACAATACGTTGTTTCATATCCTCTGGGGTTGTAGGCACATCACGGTACACATTCTCCTTTAACGTACCCCACAGAAAGAAGTCCAGAGGTGTAAGATCAGGAGAACGGGCTGCCCAATTTATGCATCCTCCACGTCCTATGAAACGCCCGTCGAACATCCTGTCAAGGGTCAGCCTAGTGTTAATTGCGGAATGTGCAGGTGCACCATCATGCTGATACCACATACGTCGACGCGTTTCCAGTGGGACATTTTTGAGCAACGTTGGCAGATCATTCTGTAGAAACGCGATGTATGTTGCAGCTGTTTGGGCCCCTGCAATGAAGTGAGGACCAATGAGGTGGTCGCCAATGATTCCGCACCTTACATTTACAGTCCACGGTCGCTGTCGCGAAACCCGCTTCATCGGTAAACAGGTAGAACTGCAACGCATTCTCTGTTAATGCCCATTGACAGAATTGCACTCGATGATTAAAGTCATCACCATGTAATTGCTGATGTAGCGACACATGAAACGGGTGAAAGCGGTGACAATGCAGTATGCGCATGACACTACTTTGACTCAGTCCACCAGCTCTCGCAATGTCCCGTGTACTCGTGTGTGGGTTCATGGCAACAGCAGCTAACACACCAACTGCACCCGCTTCTCCTGTGGCGGGCCTGTTACGGACCCGTTTGCGTGCTACGACCATACCTGTTGCATACAGTTGGCGTTAGATGTTTTGCAATGTGCGGCATGTTGGATGCTCTCTGTCCAGGTACCGTTCTGCATACACCCTGCAGGCTTCAGCTGCATTTCGTCGACACTCGCCATAGATGAGTATCATCTCCGCCTTTTCAGAGTTCGAATACACCATCGTCACAGTTCCTACAACACTACACTATCACAGACGTCTGGTAACACGGTGTAATACAGTTGGTCTGCGTGCGGAGACGAGTGCAGAATAAGAATAGCAGCAAGCGCTACATGCAGACACTGCGACAGCTAGACCAAACCACAACAGTGGCCCGTGTTTGTTACAACACGCAACTGAACGTCGGAGGTTTCAAGCGTCAACTTTAGATTACAATATCTCCGAATGTAATTAACATTTTACAATGCAACAAACGGCACTGATTACGTATTTGTTTATATGTTCAGATGTGCTAACAAAACTAACGTGGTTGCATTTTAAAAAAACGTAGGTTTGTGTTAAAAACATACTTCCGTGCATTTTTGTATGGTTTGTATTAAACAATTACACTAGCCCCTCTCCTCACGTTCGGTCTGTGGAATCGGTTCGTCAGTATTTGATGTGGTTTACGAAATATATCCAGCAGTAACGTTAGGTGACTCACCCTGTATATATATATATATATATATATATATATATATATCGTGTGTGTGTAATTTACATTTGAGCGATGATACATACTCTGCATTACACCAACAACAAGAACAGCTGATTCGTTTTTTACAGTAGTTCCTGAATAACTGTTTCTTGTATGCATAAAATTCCACATGTATTTCTCTCAAAGCAATGATGTTCCTTTAGCTTCTTCTTTTGAAACCATATTGATACACTTTTCTACTTTATCTGCATACACATTATACGTATAGAGATAGTTCAGAACGGCTTTATACACAGCCCACAGTTCAGTCTTTCCAGCACAAGGAATAACACCATCCATAGGCCAAACAAGTTTGTAATGGTGGAGTGTTGCAGATAAATGGATTCACCTATAGATCTCATCTTAGGTGTCATGTCACCATAAAATGATGATATAGATAGCGTCAGGCCAGCACAGCAAATGTCCAGAGATGGAGAATACTCGGAGTTCATCTGTTGGGTGACATAGTGTTCTCCATGACACAGTTCGTCCAATTACAACTCCATAAACCACAACCACACTTTAACATTTCTCGATGCATTTTCAATCTCTAACAAACACACCAGTCACTGTCCACTGATGCTTCTATACCAATGTTTAAGCGCTTTGAACCGCCTGCAGTCTTGTCGACCCCTGTCCGTGAGTCTGGGTATTTTGACATTAGCCTCTCAATATATATATATTCCTAAGAGTAATTTCTTGTTAACACTATTAGCTTATTCCCAAGAATGAGCAGCTTTCACAAAGTTAATATAAATAAATAAACTGGAAATCAGTAGAACACTGGGAGGAATTGACAGCTTCTCCGCCCCCACATCAACACTCTGCCCTTGCAGTAACACTGGGATGTTTTGGGATGGTGTGTATGTTGGACACCAGTACTGGCCTGCACCATGGGGTGTAGGGCCCTAGTACAGTTCTTCTGAGAGTGGGGGACTTGCTGGGTGTCCTCATTACACAAATCAATGAGTATGATGGATAATAGCAGCTTACTATCCTGCTCTAATATGCTGGTCAGGTGTGCTACAGGATCCCATAGTACTGGTCTTGACAGGCCAGAGTTTGTTGCAGGTCCTGACGAGCCAATGGTAGCTGCTGCAGGTCCGGACACACTGGATATTGCTACCTGTCAACATACTGTAGAGGCTGTTGAACAAAGAAGAAGAAACAATAAGCATCCACAGACAATGACGTAGAGCTGAACAAAGAAAGAGAACTGGACAGATAAGAAGAGGAAGCGCTACATGCGATTATAGTAGCAACAACATGTAATCAGTACTTACTTTACACTTCCCTTGCAATGGAGAGGCAGATGAGTATCTCAACTGCTGAGGACACTTCATGGTTTTCTTCTTTCAGAGACTGACTGAGAATGGGTCTGCTGAACTACTGTGCCCCCTTTATATCCTCTACATCACGATCACGTAACCGGAAATTAATTAGTCAATCAATTTATTGACTTCAGCAGCATTTCTGGATCGATTTCCAGAGAGGTATTTTCGCAAAAACTGTTCTCACGTGCACCTGTATCCAGAAGTGGAAGTTTTGGGGATTTCCCAGGTAAACACTGCTTTGTTTGTGGTTCTGTCTGACTGCGCCTGATGGCATGTGCAGGCCCAGTAGTGGCACAAGAAAGGAAGTGGCTACTTGAGAGAGAGAGCGAGTATTTCGACAGTAATTTCTCAGGTTTTAATACCTAATAGTTTCCCCGACCTGATACTTCATTCAGGGATTAACACCACTTCCGGTCTGCATGCTGCATGAGCTGGCCCCATGTGTAGACCTCTTCCTGACTTACATGGCTCCCTGCCGCCGTTGGATAAGCAGCTGCCAGCAGCAAGTCGTATACTTCTAGCTCACTTATTTGTTACATAGTTTAATTCTTAATTTCTTTGTGTGTTTTTGGGTACTTGCATTGTTTACTTCATAAATTTCGGGCGTATTATAGTATTTGAGAGTTGTAGCATCGCGCTTTAGTACTTGAATAGTGTAAAATCGCGTAGTCGTTTGTCTTCTGTTTTTGTTTTGAACGGCCAGTGTCGGCTGGTCACAGCCAGTGTGCTCCCTGCCGCCGTTCGATAGCAGCTGAAGTCGTATACTCCCAGCTCACTTATTTGTTACATAGTTTCGTATAGGAGGTGTAATTTCGAGTTTTAGTTACTGTAATCGTAAATTCAGGCAGATTGTAGCACAGTCGTTAGGCATTTGTACAGGTCAGTTCATACATTCTTTGCGTGTTTCCCTTGCGTTATCCAGGCATGGACTCGTGTTTCAGTAACTGTTGTTCAGCATCGATTAGAATGGACAGGGACTGTAATTGCTGTGTTCGGATGAGGGCTGAGTTGGCATCCCTTCACTCACAGTTGCAGGCGGCGCTGACTTCGGTCGCGCAGCTTGAGGCTGTTGCCAATGGGCACCACTGTGGGGAGCCGGACTTGGGTATCACGGGGAGTCATTCCTGATGTGGAAAGGATCCTTCCAGATGCCATGAAGAGCACAGGGTGCAGCCAGTTGCAGGTGGTGGCACATGTCGGCACTAATGACGTGTGTCGCTTTGGATCTGAGGAAATTCTCTCTGGATTCCAGCGGCTATCTGATTTGGTGAAGGCTGCCGGTCTTGCTTACGAGATGAAGGTAGAGCTCACCATCTGCAGCATCATTGACAGAACCGACTGCGGACCTTTGGTGCAGAGCCGGGTAGAGGGTCTGAATCAGAGGCTCAGACGGTTTTGCGACCGTGTTGGCTGCAGATTCCTTGACTTGCGCCATAGGGTGGTGGGGTTTCGGGTTCCGCTGAATAGGTCAGGAGTTCACTACACTCAGCTGGCGGGTAGCGGAGGCTGTGTGGCGTGGACTGGGCGGTTTTTTACGTTAGGAAACCTCGTGAAAGTACGGGGTGGGCTGCAATCTCAAAGGGTGCATGGCAAATACAGGACGTGCTTGGATCAAGGAACAGTCGGAATTGTAGTTGTAAATTGTTGTAGTTGTGTTGGGAAAGTCCCTGAGCTTCAAGCGCTAATAGAAAGCACAGAAGCTGAAATCGTTATAGGTGCAGAAAGCTGGCTAAAGCCTGAAATAAGTTCTGCAGAAATTTTTACTAAGTCTCAGACAGTGTTCAGGAAAGATAGATTAGGCAGAATTGGTGGTGGAGTGTTTGTGTCTGTCAGTAGTGGTTTATATTGTAGTGAAGTCGAAGTAGATACTCCGTGCGAATTGGTATGGGTGGAGGTTATACTTAACAGCCGAACTAAGTTAGTAATTGGCTCCTTCTACCGAGCCCCAGACTCCATTGATATAGTTGCTGAACAGTTCAGAGAAAATTTGAGTCTCGTAACAAATAAATACCCCACTCATATGGTTAAAGTTGGTGGGGACTTCAACCTTCCCTCGATATGTTGGCAAAAGTACTTGTTCAAAACCGGTGGTAGGCAGAAAACATCTTCCGAGATTGTCCTAAATGCTTTTTCCGAAAATTATTTCGAGCAGTTAGTCCACGAACCCACGCGAATTGTAAATGGTTGCGAAAACACACTTGACCTCTTAGCCACAAACAATCCAGAGCTAATAGAGGGCATCATGACTGATACAGGGATTAGTGATCACAAGGTCGTTGTAGCTAGGCTCAATACCGTTTCTTCCAAATCCACCAGAAACAAACGCAAAATAATTTTATTTAAAAAAGCGGATAAAGTGTCACTAGAAACTTTCCTAAGAGAGAATCTCCATTCCTTCCCAACTGACTATGCAAATGTAGACGAGATATGGCTCAAATTCAAAGATACAGTAGCAACACCAATTGAGAGATTTATACCTCATAAATTGGTAAGAGATGGAACTGATCTCCCGTGGTACACAAAACAGGTCCGAACGCTGTTGCAGAGGCAACAGAAAAAGCATGCAAAGTTCAGAAGAACGCGAAATCCCGAAGATTGGCTAAAATTTACACACGCGCGAAATTTGGCACGGACTTCAATGCGAGATGCCTTTAATAGGTTCCACAACGAAACATTGTCTCGAAATTTGGTAGAAAATCCGAAGAAATTCTGGTCGTATGTAAAGTACACAAGCGGCAAGACGCAGTCAATACCTTCGCTGCGCAGTGCCGATGGTACTGTTACCGACGATTGTGCCGCTAAAGCAGAGTTATTGAACGCAGTTTTCCGAAATTCCTTCACCAGGGAAGACGAATGGAATATTCCAGAATTTGAAACACGAACAGCTGCTAGCATGAGTTTCTTAGAAGTAGATACCTTAGGGGTTGCGAAGCAACTCAAATCGCTTGATACGGGCAAGTCTTCAAGTCCAGATTGTATACCGATTAGGTTCCTTTCAGATTACGCTGATACAATAGCTCCCTACTTAGCAACCATATACAACCGCTCGCTCACTGATAGATCTGTACCTACAGATTGGAAAATTGCGCAGGTCGCACCAGTGTTTAAGAAGGGTAGTAGGAGTAATCCATCGAACTACAGACCTATATCATTGACGTCGGTTTGCAGTAGGGTTTTGGAGCATATACTGTATTCAAACATAATGAAACACCTCGAGGGGAACGATCTATTGATACGTAATCAGCACGGTTTCAGGAAACATCGTTCTTGTGCAACGCAGCTAGCTCTTTATTTGCACGAAGTAATGGCCGCTATCGACAGCGGATCTCAAGTTGATTCCGTATTTCTAGATTTCCGGAAAGCTTTTGACACTGTTCCTCACAAGTGACTTCTAATCAAGCTACGGGCCTATGGGGTATCGTCTCAGTTGTGCGACTGGATTCGTGATTTCCTGTCAGGAAGGTCGCAGTTCATAGTAATAGACAGCAAATCATTGAGTAAAACTGTAGTGATATCAGGTGTTCCCCAGGGAAGCGTCCTGGGACCTCTGCTGTTCCTGATCTATATAAATGACCTGGGTGACAATCTGAGCAGTTCTCTTATGTTGTTCGCAGATGATGCTGTAATTTACCGTCTAGTAAGGTCATCTGAAGACCAGTATCAGTTGCAAAGCGATTTAGAAAAGATTGTTGTATGGTGTGGCAGGTGGCAGTTGACGCTAAATAACGATAAGTGTGAGGTGATCCACATGAGTTCCAAAAGAAATCCGTTGGAATTCGATTACTCGAGAAATAGTTCAATTCTCAAGGCTGTCAATTCAACTAAGTACCTGGGTGTAAAAATTACGAACAACTTCAGTTGGAAAGACCACATAGATAATATTGTGGGAAAGGTGAGCCAAAGGTTGCGTTTCATTGGCAGGACACTTAGAAGATGCAAAAAGTCCACTAAAGAGACGGCTTACACTACACTCGTTCGTCCTCTGTTAGAATATTGCTGTGCAGTGTGGGATCCTTACCAGGTGGGATTGACCGAGGACATCGAAAGGGTGCAAAAAAGGGCAGCTCGTTTTGTATTATCGCGTAATAGGGGAGAGAGTGTGGCAGATATGATACGCGAGTTGGGATGGAAGCCATTAAAGCAAAGACGTTTTTCGTCATGGCGAGATCTATTTACGAAATTTCAGTCACCAACTTTCTCTTCCGAATGCGAAAATATTTTGTTGAGCCCAACCTACATAGGTAGGAATGATCATCAAAATAAAATAAGAGAAATCAAAGCTCGAACAGAAAGGTTTAGGTGTTCGTTTTTCCCACGTGCTGTTCGGGAGTGGAATGGTATGGAGATAGTCTGATTGTGGTTCGATGAACCCTCCGCCAAGCACTTAAATGTGAATTGCAGAGTAATCATGTAGATGTAGATGCAGATGTAGATCAACGCAAAGACACAATTGAAGATTTTTAAAACTGAAATTATATGCAGTGAGTTATATAGCCGCTGATTTCGTGATGGTATTCCTTGTATGATCAGACAAAAAGTGATCCATTTTATTACTTCTTTTTGGTGTATTTTACAAGACCTGCATCTTTCAAAACAGCAGAGAATGATGACCTTTTCCCACCAAATAAAAGAGAGATCCAAACACTGTGAACTGAATTTTATAAATAAATTGTATATCCTTCATCATGGGACTAACACTGATCTGAATTTCCTATTGGGAGATCCTTCCTCTCCAGCACAGATTGCATTCTTTTCCCGCCATTTCCAGTTGGGGGGATGGGAGTAGGGGTGAGAGGGAAGGGCTGAGCGATTTCCCAGGGGGGGGGGTCATTAATTTATCGATTTAATTATTTAGTCAATTAATTGGATATCAAAGATGTGTTTCACAGAGGGACGGGGGAGGTGGAGGGGCAGGGGAAGGTGTGGGGAGCTTTCTCAGAAGGACAAATTATGCCCAGGATGTCATAATTCAACCCCTAAGGGGACATAAATCAATTAACAGAATAATAGTTTAAGGGGAGGCGTCATTAATCAATCAAGTCTGCCCATGAATGTATGCAACCAGCACTAGCAAAATGCACCAGAATGCACGTTGCCCTACTACTAAGCCTAGTGCTCTTTCTTGCCACCTCTACTCGGGAAGTTGGTCTTACTTATTTCTCTCTTAGTCGAATTTATCTCTGTTCCTGCCTAGCCTTCTTCAACTTCCTGTGGTGTGCCTCTTCTACCTTTATATTCATGAACCATATCGGATAATGTTGTTGGCAGCAGACATAGTCAGCTTGTGAAAGTGCTCCACTTCCTGCCCATAATGTTCTCTGCAAGCATTCAGGCCACAGCCTCATCCATGTACACTACCTCTCATACAAGCAACTGGAAAGTCTTCTGTGTTGAACACAGCTTGTAATTTCTAAAATTCTTTGCCAATTTCGAGGTTTGGTCTTCATGGTGTTTTATTCCCTAAAAGTTATTTCTGAAAAATGCTAATTTTTTAAGTAAAAACATATATGCTTTCACCAGATGCTTTTTTCAAGGAGATACGAGGTTACAACCTCATAACATTCAACCTCCTCCCCCCTCTCCTCTGTGTCTTGTAGAGTCCACACAGGATATGGTAGCTGATGCACAGTGACCAAAGTGCTGGGCAAGTTCACTCGTTTGTCTAGAAGGACCGACATCATTTATCCACTTTCGTCTGGTTGGCGACACAATGTGATGACAGAATCGAGGAGTGTGCCCTGCAATATTTCTCAATGATTTTACAGAAACTATTCAGTAAAAAAATTTATATTTTTGTCGTTTCTAGTTTTATATGTCAGCTTTGTAATGATGTTCCCATAATTTAGTTTCTGGACATAGTTATATTTATTGAAAGTTGCTCTTAAGTAAAACGCTGCGCCAAAAGTTTACAATGAAAAATGATTTTGCGTTGGTGCAGCTTACATAATATGTTGCTGCATATGAAATAGCTAACACACTAATTTATTCTTAAGAGTTGAGTGGAAGCCTCTGTCTATTACCAATCGTGAGAAAATTTATATCATGTAGCAAACTTACCTGCGATGCCATGCGCTGGCAGTAAAGCCAGACTGAAATATTCATAGCATTTCTCATATTTCATAAATAGTTTGAAATACCGAAATGAGATTTTGGCAAATAATAAGCTGCAAAGAGGAGAGTATTTTGTCATCCTTTTACTATGGTAAACATAATTATTTACCATGTTGTTCCCATAACTACAGACTTTGAGACAAAGAATGTAATTTGCAAGGGCCAAAGATAGTTGGTGAAACGAGAAATGCTGTGGGTTTTGGAACAGCGCAAGCAAAGACAGTACACGTTTATTTTAATACCAAGGATATCCTTGTTCATAAAATGTTGAATATACTTTTCCTCAGTTCGTCACATAATGAAATCAGGAGACCACTGTTTCAGTTATCTCGATTTGCGTCTGCACAAAATATTAGTGAGATGACATTGTGTAAAATCCGCTTTGTTTTGGCAAAAGAAGCGTATTTTAACATGACAAGAAGACAATTGTAGTCTTTACCCAAAATTTGTCATTCATGATGCTTCTCTGAAGTTTACAAATGGTTAACAAAACAGGCGACAATAAACAGATGCTCTTGTTGCATTTTCGGTGGAATTTTTTTAGATACTTAGCAAAGTAGAGGTGCCAGTAAATCAATTTGAATGGTCAGCATGAGATGTGGGCCTGGAGGGGCTCCATATAATGTTTACAAAAAATGTGACCATATGCTTCTATTAGGACAGCACTTCCTCTCCAGCTCTCGACATTTCCACTATTGCACCTGCCACTGCCGCTCTCCCCACACATGCACTGTGACTGTGTATCTAGTGGCCACATTAGTCTGTGCCACTATGCCTGCGCTTTCCATACTGCAGGACTCCAATGATACATATTGAAAAGAATGGAAGGATTATAAATGACAAGTCACAGGTAACAAATGTATTTAATAATCAATTCATAAATACAGTAGAAAGCATAGCGACCAAGAGTTCAAGAGAAAGAGGACAGCAATATGTTGAAGAAGTAACTCTCAGCGAAATTACATCACATGAATGTAACACCAACTTATACTTCGGAAATTAAGAGGGTCATACATTCTCTCAAGAATAAAAGCTCTTCTGGTTTTGATGGTGTTTCCAATAGAGTACTAAAGATTTGTTCCCATGTAATAAGTCTGGTATTGTCCAAAATACGTGATGCACCGCTAACTCAAAGCATTTTTCCAGAGAGACTAAAATATGCTGTTGTTAAACCCAACTTTAAGAAAGGTGATAAGAGAGACTCCAGTAACTACCAGCCTATTTCATTACTGACACCATATTCCAAAATTTTTGAGAAGGTGATGTATTCTAGAATAGTATCCTACCTCGTAAACAATAACATCCTCAGAAGATCACAGTTTGGACTTCAGAAGGGTTGCTCTTCTGAGAATGCCATTTACATGTTCACACACCATATATTACAAGCATAAAATAAGAAAATAGCATCGGTAGGTATATTTTGACCTATCCAAGGCATTTTATTGTGTGAATCATAGTATATTCCTAGATAAATTGAAGTTTTATGGGATTGATGGTATAGCCAACCAATGGATCATGTCATATGTAACCAAAAGGATGCAGAAAGTTGTTCTTAGTAGTAATTCAACCAACAGAACCCAGCGACATAATTATGACTGGGGAGAAATCACATATGGGTTTCCCCAAGGCTCAGTCTTAGGTCCACTACTGTTTCTCATATATGTAAAAGATCTACTGTCTAATGTACAACAAGTAGAATTAGTTCTTTTTGCAGATGACACCAGTATTGTAATCACTCTCAGTGTACAAATGAAATGGAAGAAATTATGAACAAAGTTCTCAAAAGTATCATTGACTGGTTTTCAGCGAATGGTCTCACCCTGAATTTCACAGAGACACAGAAGAATGTTGAAGATTAGGTGGGTAGATCACGTAATTAATGAGTTGGTATTGAATAGGATTGGGGAGAAGAGAAGTTTGTGGCACAACTTATCTAGAAGAAGGGATCGGTTGATAGGACATGTCCTGAGGTATCAAGGGATCACAAATTTAGCATTGGAGGGCAGCGTGGAGGGTAAAAATCGTAGAGGGATACCAACAGATGAATACACTAAGCAGATTCAGAAGGATGTAGGTTGCAGTAGGTACTGGGAGATGAAGGAGCATGCATAGGATAGATTAGCATGGAGAGCTGCATCAAACCAGTCTCAGGACTGAAGACCACAACAACAACAACACATCATATTCAGTTCAGGGCCTCTAGGGGTACTCCACCAGTGATAATTGTAACACATGGTGATGAAACAACACATAGGGTGGAAAATTCAAAATTCTTAGGTGTCCACACGGATGAGAATTGGAATTGGAAAAAAAAAACATATTTTGGAACTTCTGAAACAACTTACTTCAGCCACATTTGCACTTGGAACCATAATAAATTTTGGGGAGAGAGAAATCAGTAAGTTGTCATAATTTTCTTATTTTCATTCAGTAACGTCAAATGGAATAATGTCCTGGGGTAACTCATCTTTAAGATAGAAGGGCTCCATAGCCCAAAAATGTGATGTAAGAATAATATGTGGTGCTCACGTATGGTCAGCTTATAGACGTCTATTTAAGGAGTTGGGCAGTCTGACTACTGCTTCACAGTATATTTATTACCTCATGAAGTTTGTTGTAAATAATCCACTACAGGTCAAAAGTAGCAATGAGGTACATAATTACAATACTAGAAGAAAAAATGAAATTCATTACTCAATATTATGACTGTCTTTAGCACAGAAAGGGGTGCACAACGCTGCAACAAAGATTTTTGACCACTTATCCATTGATATAAAATGTCTAACAGACACAAAGTAAAATTTGAAAATAAATTGAAAAAGTTTCTCCTTGGCAACTCATTCTATTCTGTAAAAAATTTCTAAGTTTGTAATGTGTAAAAGGTGGTGGGTATGAATTGTTAACTCAATCTGTATATCTTGTTTTCATTTCAGGAAAAAAATATTAGTATATGCTCATGTCAGAGTACAAATAGATGTACAAATTAATTTGCGATATGAATGTAAAATGACTCATTCCACTTCAATAAGATTTATCATGCAAAATGATCCATGGAACATGAAAGTAACTAACTAATCAACTTTAACCAGTTCCCTTCCAACCCTCTAGTGATCTCTACAATTTTAACTTTTATTAAATATTCATGAACTTTTACTGATGACAGTAGTTTATGTGCAGTAAGTTCTCAAAAAAATAAAAGATTTTTTTGTTAACATACAGTTGGCCCAAGTGCCAGTCAGTGCATTCTTCCAATGTATTAGTTTTGACCACTCAAAAAAAATTGTTATACATTGTTTTGTAAAGTAATACCTTTCTGTAAAACATTGTAAAGGGATTCCCGTGTTTTATTAAACTGATTTGTACAATGCAACGATGGAAATTGTGGTTGTAAACAAAAACAGATTGCATCATTTACCATGTACCCAGCACCACCTAGCAGTTTAGTCCACTTGGCATCCAAAATTATCCCTTTGTAGCAATTTGCACTGTCTTGTGATTGAGAATGTCGACATGACACAATGTATCTAATGAGTAATCATATATGACTGACATAACACTAGTAAGCTGTTGTTGTTATTGTTGTTGTTGTTGAAGTATCATAGAACGATACTTCATAAAAATGAGAACAATAATATATCAGCAAGTCAAGCATAAAATAACTATTACATAAAACAAGGTACATATTGGATCGATCGTACAAGCTCATGTTCACATCTTAACAGAATGGAGACTGAGACTCTCAACTAAAGATCATAGACTTCACAACTAGCTACCAGGTGGGACGCAGCACAGGTTTAGCTGAGCGGTCTAAGGCACTGCAGTCATGGACTGTGCGGCTGGTCCCGGTGGAGGTTCGAGTCCTTCCTCGCGCATGGGTGTGTGTGTTTGTCCTTACGATAATATAGGTTAATTAGTGTGTAAGCTTAGGGACTTATGACCTTAGCAGTTAAGTCCCATAAGATTTCACACACATTTTTTAGAACCAGGTGGCTCTGTGGTAGTAGTTACAAACAAAATGTGGAATTTCATGTAAAGTATAATGGCAAAGCAATGATCAAAGAATGTTACACTGCAGACATTCAGTAAATAATCCAAATCAGAGTATGTCACACTCATTTTGTTACATTAATTTTAAATTAATTTATGTAAAACTTAAAACCCCTTAAAAACATCACAAGGAGCATTGCACTTTCAATACATCGTTTAATACACAACTAGTGAAGCCAGTCATATGGCATGTTCGTATTATAGAAACAAATATAATACAAATATACTGTCATAATATACAGGCTGTATAAAGTGTCGACAACCATACTCTGTTGTTTGATACCTCAGGGTAGATAAACCAACATGAAGGAACCACAAAGGAACATCGAGTGTTCCACTCATAACTACCACAAAAACATCATTACAAGTACAGGAACCATACAATCTAACCATTTAGCTGGTTTTATACAAATCTCAATGTTAATGCTATCAGCATGTAGCTTGATGTTTAGGTACTAGGATGGTGCTCGAAGTCTTGGTGTTAAACACACAGATAACAAGACCACACAAATATATTGTGTAATCCTGAAACTTGCTATGTAATTCAGTAAAAATAAACTTGCTATATAACATAACCATTTTAACTTGCTATATAATATAATCAATTATGCTACTCATAAAAACCGTGAACAAGTCGTTATAGTCATAACTCTTACACAAATAGGACCATACCACATGCTATGCACAATTCCCACTGTGTTAATCTATCAATTTGTAGCTCAAGGTTTAGTTAATAGTTTAGTGCTCGATATCTAACTGTGAAAAAGCAACCAACAGGGACAAATGCAACAAACAGCATGGTCCAAAAACTTGTCATGTCATAATGTTTAATATTTCTATACATTTTGTAAGTTAGTAAAAACCAAAAAAATATGTGACCACAAATGCCACAACCTAATGATGTGTTACCCATTGTCAGTAGTAAGAAAAAGTGGATGCTCTTGCACTTTTGATATCAAATTGATATGCTAATTTATTAAACTGATCAATTAAACAACCTTCTTCCATCCCCTTAACATATTGCTCATCTCTCCCCTATACCTCCTCCTCCCCCATCCCACTAGGGAAAGAAACACATTTTCTGTCACCCCTTCCCAATCCAGTTCTGACCTCTTTTCCCCCTCCTGGTAAATCTACCAGTCCTCCCCTCCTATCCCCCACTTCCCCCCCCTTCCATTGACTTGGAAACTGGTGGGAAAAAGTCACTGACTGTGCTGAACTGCTGGAGAGGAAGGATCTAATGACACGAAATTGAAATCAATATCAGTTGACATAATAACCACAGCCACCCTCCATTCCCATCCCTCTACTCCCCTCTCAGAAACCCTGCGAAACCTTTGATATACAACAATTGGTGAGAAATACCTCAACTGTGGTACCTCCACTATTATGACGTTACCTCACATTCCATTGGTGGATACTAGTCAAGTCAGGTCAAAATTCTCGCTGCAGCGCTCACACAACCTATCAGTTCCCCAGAAGTTGATACTTCTTTATTTAATTCTTAAACTGTTGAATGCTAACTTAAACTGATGAGTGAAACTGAAGCTACTGTCTCTTTGCTATTTTTTTTTTTTTTTATCATTTCATTTTAAACACTGATCTACAGAATTTTCCCTGACAAATACAACTCAAACTTATCCTATTCATTTATTACCCACAATATACAAGGCTCTGACTGCTCAAATAATTAACACAAAATAATGGCCCTGAATTAAAAGAAATCCTAACAATAACCTACATTTTTCATAACACACTTACTCCACATAGAATATTCATAACTTGAACTATAGCAATTGCAGCAACTACAGCCATCTAAACAAAAGGATTCTAACTACTGTAGGCTCTAACTATTAATAGGTGTGTGGTTAGCAAAGAAAAGATTTTGTTGCAGAGCAAATAATGTATTTAGCAGATTTTACATTAATCATGTGACGTCCAGTCCGAAAAATTATATAATCGCCAATAGTTCCATTACCCACATTTCACAATCTATGTACAACCAATAATAAGTCTCCAAGATGGATAAACGTCCAGACCATCCACTCGTGCTAACAAAAAAATGGTTCATATGGCTCTCAGCACTATAGGACTTAACATCTGAGGCCATCAGTCCCCTAGAACTTAGAACTACTTAAACCTAACTCACCTAAGGACATCACACACATCCATATCCGAGGCAGGATTCGAACCTGCAACCGTGGCAGTCGCATGGTTCTGGACCGAAGTGCCTAGAACCACTCAGCCACCGTGTCTGGTGACTCGCGCTAGCACTGCTTCTAACCTCCATCACTGCTAACTATTAAGTTCTAACTGGGAGTCTGACAAGCCATGAGTCTCTTACAGAGAGGGCATAGTGCTGTCAGTAATATTAATGCAGTCTAAAGCGCTGCCGACATACAAACGTATAAATAGGGTATTTACAAACTGCTGAGACACTTTTGACTGACTGCAACAGCTGATTCGTATATTTGGTGGGAAAAATCACATCAGATTGATTGACTGTGTGGAATATTGTCCTTTGTGAGAGAAAAGCTCGCTTAAAGCAGTCATCACAACCCATATTGGGCGAAGAAAAAAGTCTATCGACTACAGGCGTGCCTGGAACTGCACCAGACGGAACATCGGGTCTTCATGTGCGACACATCCCAACACAGGCACTGCACTGGTGGCAACCCTTTCAGTCCCAAGTACTGAACTAGGAGGCTCCACTTGCCTGTGGCAACTTTCTGATACTGATACCTGAGAAATTCCTGTCGAAATACATGCTCTCTCTGCCCCCTCTCTCTCCATTCCTCCCTCCATCTCTCTCTCTCTCTCTCTCTCTCTCTCTCTCTCTCTCTCTCTCTCTCTCTCTCCCTCCCTCCCTCCCCCACTCTCTCTCCCTCTCTCTCCTCCCACCCCCTTCCCCCTTTATCTCTCTCAAGTGCTTACTTCCCAACCAGCGAGCATCTGTCATATGCCACTGAAAACCACACTAACCTATCTTTTGTCCTGAACAAAATAGGGGATACCCAAAATGCTGGGCTGTGGATGTATTGGTAATAATCTATTTGCGCTCCCCCCACTCTATGAAACAGACAATAATTAATTAAATCCATACCCTCGGTTTGGACATTTATTCCTTGCTTGCTATTGGTGGATACTAGGACTAGTATGTCTGCCAGGAAATTCTGGGTCTATCTGGAATTCAATCACAGAACTGTCTGGTCTCCAAACCCTACTCTTCCCCCTTCTAGATTTTCCTTTCATCCTACTGGTGGATACTGGCACAGTTAGGTCGTTTGGTAGGAAATCCAAATGCATGGAAAGTAGATTAAAATAGTAATAAGATTTTCAAATCCCTGCTCATTTGTGCTATGTCCTTAAACAATTTACATGAGACAGAGTAGGGGTTTGACTGGAGTGTGCTCGCAATACCACTATTGTAAACAAAAAAACTGATCAATCGGGAGTTTGATATTGTGACTGGAAATAGTTCTGCGTAAAATGATAGTTGTATTTTCAGATTTCGGTGGGAGCTTATGCCATCATGAATGAGTAAGTCTGGACCACTTACAAGTCTGATAAGTGTATTTTTTTGCACTATAGAATTCCCAAGTTGGTTCTCTCTGCTACATCAGAAAGAAGAAGGAGGGAAAAGGGCCTACTGAATGGGAGGATAATAACAACAACAAATCCACCTTTATTTATATAAATACCACTCCAACTTTCTGCTGCAAAACACAGACCACTGAGATGTACTGAGAAGCATTCAACGCCACACACTGCAGTCATCAGCAGATAGACCGGGCGCTTTGTAAACACATACACTTAAACCACGATCTGTTCTGCAGCTTTTACTGCAGTTAGATTTTGGAGGTCATGGAAACTTCCGTAGGCTACCGCTGCCAGTTGCCAAATCTCGTATCCTGGCAGTACCAGAGCCCAGGAAGACTGCCACTGTGACAACCAAACCATCAAATGATCAATTTACATGGGCGAATAAACGTCCAGCACATAAACTAGTCATATTGAATCTTTCAATCAACACATGTGATTGTGAAGGCTACACAATTGATAGAGTGGGGGTAGCACATATGTACTGTTTCCAAGATATCCACAGCCCAGCATTTTGGGGAGGGCTGGGGATTTACCAGGTATCCCCTATTATTGTATGTTCAGGACAAAAGATGAGATGGGTTAGTGTGGTTTCAAGTGGCGTATGACAGATGCTCACTGGTCACAAAGTAGCCATTAGAGAGAGAGAGAGGGAGAGAAAGATGGGAGAGTGAGAGAGAGGGAGAGAGAGAGAGAGAGCATGTTTTTTGACAGGAGTTTCTGAGATATAAATACCAAAGAACTGCTGCTTCCTTATGTTTTGTGCGACATGAAGTACCCAGAGGGGTGAGAGAGGAGGAGAATAGGGGATTGAAGGGAGGAGGGATGGATAGGCTGCTTCTCCCAGCGTTCTCTTCTGGTCATATTGCGAACTAATTCAGTCAGTATCTGCATAGTAGGGCGAGCACATAGAGCAGCTGTTTCCACTGACCTAGTGTGGAAGTTGTGTGTTTGGAAAAAAATAGGAAGTGAGTCTGGTATCAGATTTCAAAGGAAGCTGACATACTACATCACACATTCTTCTGCAGGCGAACGGAACCTCCCAGTCCAGCGCTCAGGACATTCTGGCGCTTGTGTTGTAGTGTGCTGCAAGAGAGGACACAATGTCCCAAAGAGCGCAGTTCCCAGCATGCCTGTAGATGACAGACGGCATGAGTGCAAGGTATTATTTTTGTTTTATATGTGTTGTGGTGACTGTTTTAAGTGTGATATTTTTCTAAAAACTTGCAATATTCCACATGGTCAATCAATTTGATGAGATATTTCCCACCAAATAGGCATATCAGCTGTTGCAATCAATCAAAAGTGTCTCACAGTTTTTGGGGAACCAATGGCTTGTGGGATTGACGCAGTAAGGTATTTGACCTAAATAGACTAGTATCCATCAGTAGGATGTGAGGTGATATAATAAGAGTAGAGATACTGTGGTTGAGCTTTTTCTGTGAGGGGAGGTGGAGGGTTGAGGAAGGAGGATGGCTGACATTATTATATCAATTGACATTGATTTCGACTTCATGTCATGAGATACTTCCTCGCCAGCAGCTCTTTACAGATTGAATCTTTTGTCCCACCAATTTCCAGTTGGGGAAGGGAGAGGGAAAGGGAGGAGGGCTGGGGAATTTCCAAGAAGGGGGAAAGTGACTCAGACAGAGTGCCAAGAAAGTGTTCCTTTACTCAGAGGGATGGGGGAGGAGTAGGGGGAGGGGAGAGGTGGGGTTCTCTCACAAGGACAGATTATCCTCAGGGGGTCACAAATCATCTAACATAGCAATAGGTATCCCCAAGGAGTCATAAACCACTTAACAGAACAATAGGGAAAAGGTAGGGAAGGTGGTGGTTTTATTGAACAATTTAATTAATTAGTACATCAATCTGATATCAAAAGCGCAAAAGGATTATGATCAATATTGTCAAACAAAGAGGAAAAACAATGCCTTTCCCATGTGGGCTTTCCACAATTCCGAGGGAATCAAAATCGAATAACGAGGAGTTCTCAACTTTCGTGAAATTATTGAAGCACATCATCTTGACAAGAGAAATTTCTTAAACACATATCAGGAAAGATAATCAAAATAGTAAAAAAGCTTTCTCATTTGATTCTAATAGTTAATTCAATAAATTACTCGGAGATATTTTCTTATAACTATAAATCTGCAATTTTTCTAAGAGACGTAATTGTTTCCTTCTGGGAGCATTATGTAAGACTATCATGAATCGATGTGCTAACACACTTCGAAAGAAAGTCGAGAAAATGTGGCTGCATACCGATATTACAGTTCTCCAGGGAAAGAAAAATATTTGTTAAATAGACAGCTATCAATATTCATCTACTACAAGTGAATAAAATACCAAACTTTGTCTCCAACTATGTGTGGCACAAAATCAGTGACAGTGTTAACAAAGGGTACATCATTACCATAAACACATACAAAAGAAAGCGATCCAAACTCAAAAATTTGCAGTTGACGTCAAACCACATAAAAACATCTCAGGGCAGCAGCAGAAATTCTACAGCAGAGTTATAAACTCCACCAAAATAGAATTCATTGATGAAGAACTTGACCTACGTAATAAAGGTCTGAAATACAACATGGAACAACCACTCAACATTAGAAATATCAAAGAGATATTAGTAGATATTGAGAATGCAATGGATGTCACTAAGTTAGATAACAACACAAAATTGTTGTAGCAGAACAAATTAAAAATCTGCTTGAAAAATAAACAACAAGAGAAACAGAAACACCATCACCATTGACAAAAATAGAGCACTCCACATACTAAACACTAAACTGACAGATCACAAAGCATGAAGTTCTTTAAAGAAAATAATATTGTACAACTAGACAAAAATCCTACCGAAACTTCCTGGCAGATTAAAATTGTGTGCCAGATCGCAGCTTGAACTCGGAACCTTTGCCTTTCGCGGGTAAGTGCTCTACCATCTGAGCTACCCAAGCACGACTCACGACCAGTCTACACAGCTTCAATTCTGCCAGTACCTCATCTCCTACATTCCAAACTTCACAGAAGCTCTTCTGCGAACCATGCAGAACTAGCACTCCTGGAAAGATCCTACCAACAAACTGCAAACTTAAGGCCACTGCGATACAAAGATCTTAGATCCTACCAACAAACTTCAAACGTAAGACCCACCACCACGAAAGTACAGATTTTCTGTTTATAAAAGGGAAAAAAATTATGTATATGCATAAATCTACTAACACCACACCAGTGATCTCAATTAAGGTCTCACAGAAAAGATATCTGTATAGGACCAATCTCAGACTCAATAAATTTCCCTGGGTACAAAATTCTATGGAAAATCAACAAGATCCTACAAGATATCTCTGTGTTTGAAAATAATTACTCAATAAAAAATAATCTCGCTTTCATCGATAATCTGAAAGATGTATGCAGTACTAACAAGTGCCAAATGTTCTCTCTAGACATAACAAATCTGTATAGTATCATCTATATTCTTGATGTTTTTGCTTTTATTAAACAGAACGTAATAAAACACAAGACGTTATCCCAGGCAGAAAGCGCAGAGTTCATCAACTTTCTGGAGGTGGTATTGAAATGTAATTACTTCTCTTTCAACTGAAAACTCTACAAACAAACAAACTGTCAAGCTATGGGTGCCAGTGTATCAGGAAATACAGCTGAAATATTCATCAGGCACCTAGAGCACAAACATTTTACAAAAAAGGGCAATATGCATTCAAAAAGTTCAGTTCTACTGAAGTTATGTAGACAATAAATGTCTGATCAGTGATAGGGACAACAAAGATGATGTTCAAGACATCCTCCAAATATCCTACACAATGTACAAGACTATTAAATTCACTTGTAAGCAGGAAATAAATAATACTATGAACTTCCTCTATTTAACCATCTGCAAACAAGATAACAAATATGTCTTCCTAATTTACAGGAAACCAGCCATTACAAACATAAACCTATACGCTTCCTCGTGCCACCCCAACATGCACAAACTAGCAGCATACCACTCAATGATTCATAGAGCTCTAAAAGTCCCACTGAGTAATGAGAACCTCCAGAATGAAATAAAAATCATTAGACAAATAGCTACATCTCATCAGTATAAAATCACACTAATTGACAATTTAGTTTAAAAAAATGAACAAAACAACCACTAACAACCAGGAAAATACAGTAATAACATGCACCCCCTTCCTGGGTAACAGCTCCCAAAAATGGTTAATATCTTTAAGTGACACAAAATAACAACTGGATTAGAAATGAACAATAAAATTTGCCAAAGACTTCCACATAACCTAAAAAGCAGTCAAGATAAATTTTCATCCTTTGGCATATATAAAATAAAATGAAGTATAAACCGAGCTCAGTATATAGGTCAAACAGTGGATAACTTCCACACCAAATGTAAATAACACTTCAGCGCCATCCAGTACAACACACCACGTAAATCTTCAATGGCCTCTCATATTTAAGATCTAGGACATTTATTTGACGATGCACAAGGCAACCTTACAATACTACATACAATGAACAGAAGACACAGAATGTCTCTATATAAATAACTAGAAATCTAACTACACAGAAAGAAACTTGAGGGATATTTATCCCTTGATAATAGTGAAACAGGCCGAAACAGCTCTTTCAAAAACTTCGACAAAGTGCTTAAAAGCATTCTCATAATTTACAGTTTCAGTGCACAGCAATCAATGTAACCACTCCCATTCATCTCTCAATAAATTAACCTACAATACATAAGCATTTCTTATATATAAGAAATTAATAATTGAAGTATACACATATCTATCTTCAGGTGCAGCCCATATTTTTTAAAACAAAAGGAATATATATTTATATAGAGAACCATTTAATCATTATTTTTGTATTCACTGCTGAAGACCATTCACATTAAATATATTTATGTCTATACAGGGTGAGTCAGTAACTATTGCCACTGAGAATAACTCCGAAAGTATGATAGTAGCTGAAAAGTTTGTGGGACAAGTGTTCCACAGGATAACAGGCGTCATAATATGAAGGGCTTATTTCAATAGTGGTGCAAATCCATTTTTGTTCATATTGAGATACAGAGTCCTGAAGTTAAATGAGCACTGAAAAATCTGCGGTTGAGATACCAGAAATATTCAAGCATATGGCTTCTAGCTAGAGATGAACCTTTCTTTCTGTTTGTTTGGCTTATTAATTTCAGAAGAATTATATACAGAAAAGTGGACGTAATGGACTTGTACCACTATTGATAATAAGCCCTTCATATGACGTTGGTTGTTTGTTGCTTGGTGGGACCTCAGCAGAGATATGAAGGTCAACTTTTTTTTTTAATGGGATGCTATAGTTTGGTATTTATTTTCTGATAGTGGCTATCGAGATGAATCCAATGATGTGTAACAGTAAGGTCTTTGAAGGTCCATGAAGGTCAAAAAGGTGGCATGAACGTCCATTTACAGAAGGTTTTTGAAGTGATGACCATTGGTATTAATGGAGTGAGTGGTATTCCTTATCACTTCGACGCTTATCGAAGCATATGCTCTGACATTTCTCTCTCGTATATCGTGCAAATAGTAAATAATACAGCATATCAGTCTAATGTGCAATTGATGTGTATACACAATTCGACGGTTTCGCAATACAACACTAACAGGAACGCTAAGACTAGTATCGTCGAATCAAGCGAATGTGAATGATGTATTCCTTCAAAGAACAAATCGACATGCTTCTCATTTATGGAGAATGACAAGGAAATTCAGTGAGAGCTAGGAACTTATACGCTGAAAGATACTCACCCTACACGTAGTACATTTACATATGTGTACGATAAATTGAGAAATGGGTCTTTAACGTATCGGCAACATATCCGGAAAAGGAAAGTTACTAACGATGAAACGGAAATTGGTACCCTTGCAAAAATGGTTCAAATGGCTCTGAGCACTATGGGACTTAACTTCTGAGGTCATCAGTCCCCTAGAACTTAGAACTACTTAAACCTAACTAAGGACATCACACACATCCATGCCCGAGGCAGGATGCGAACCTGCGACCGTTGCGGTCGCGTGGTACCAGACTGTAGCGCCTAGAACCGCTCGACCACTCCGGCCGGCGGTACTCTTGCCACTGTGGTTCGAGATCCTTCTGTTAGTTCACATCAAATAACAAGGGAATCTGGCATGAGCCAGAATCATGTTGTTCATGTTCTGCATCGCCATAAATATCATCCTTACCATATCAGTCTGCACCAAGAAGTAACTGGTACAGATTGCATACGTCGCACTGAATTCTGCTGATGGGCTCAACTTCAGATTCAGATGGATGACACATTTATTAATTCGATTTTTTTTACTGACCAGGCTACATTCACGAACCATGGAAATGTTAATTTGCATAACATGCATTATTGCGCAACTGAAAATCCATGTTGGCTGTGGCAAGTTTCGCACTAAAAATCTTGGTTGGTAAATGTATGATATGGGATTCTAGAGGACAGAATTATAGGCCCCTATTTCATTGAAGGAAATCTTAATTGTAGGAAGTACATCACATTCCTGCAAGAAACGTTAGGTCTGTTATTGGAAGAAATGTCTTTAGGAACAAGGAACACAATGTGGTATCAACACGATGGGTGTCTGGCACATTTTTCGCTGATGGCTAGAAATGAGTTGCAGAGACAATCCCCAAATCGTTGTTTTGGACATGGAGGAGATGTGTCGTGGCCGACTCATTCGCCAGACTTGACAGTCTTGATTTTTTTCGTGTGGGGATTCATAAAAGACATTGTTTATAAAGATGTTCCAAATACACCTGAAGATATGCGAGAGTGAATTGTGACAGCATGTGCTTGTACAAGTGCCAGTGTGATAAGGAATACCACTCAATCCATGATAAGAAGATTGCAGCTGTGCACTGATACCAATGGTCATCACCTTCTGTAAATCGACTCTCATGTCATCTTCATGACCCTCATTGACCCTCAAAGGCCTTACTGTTTCACAACATTGGATTCGTCTCGATAGCCACTATCAGCAAATAAGTACCAAACTATAGCATCCCATTTAAAAACCGAAGTTGACCTTCATATCTCTGAAGCGATCCCACCTAGCAACAAAAAGCCAACATGTCCCACAAACTTTTCAGCTCCTATCATACTTTCGGAGTTATTCTTGGTGGCAATAGTTAGTGACTCACCCTATATAACTACCTAGTATAATAACTGAATTGTGTCCATGTCAATGATCTGGTGCAGCCCATTCATACTTTTAAAAAGAAATACATATTTATGTAGAAATATTTAATATTTTATCTTTGTATCCAATGTAAACAAACATAACTGTAACACGTACAGCTCGTTAAAGTGAAAGTATAAATAAAGGGAAGAGGAATATATCAGGCAATAGCACAAAGACTTCTACAACTCTACCATCACTCAAAAGAGGCAAAATAACCTATGTTGCCCTTGGTCTGATATTGTGAAAAGAAGTCTGTACTCTTAACCAACACAATCTATATAAATGAATAATTCTCGATCTGAAGAAGATGGTGTGAACCATCGAAACGTGTAGTGGCAAAATAGAGAAGCTACTGATACAGAAACTGTTTTTATTTATTTATTGTATAGCTTACATTGGACCACTTTAGTCAATAGTATGAACTAGGTTCTTCTTTTTTTGTCGATCCAATACTTTTTTATTCTTCCAGGTCGATCCCTTCTCTCCTCACCCGAAATCATCCTTCCCATTCTCTGTTAGTTAATTTGTAGTGCCAGTGTGATACGTTTGTTCTGAAGTACATTTAGTGCATCTCTCTTACCTCTGAAACCTTCCATCGTAATCTGTAATTTGACCATATCCTCCTTGACCTCTGAGATCCATCTAATGCCACTCTTTCTGTTCCGTAACTTCCGAATTATTCTCCTACTAATTCTATTTTCTGTTGTCCTCATCAAATGTCCTAGGAAAGAGATCTGTTTATTTTCCATTGAACTTGTCACTGGTTATATTTCTTTACAAACTGTTTCATTTGAAGCTATTCTCCAAACTCAGACTTTTTGGTATTTTCTATTTATACATATTCTGACTGTCCTTTCTATTTTGAGTACTCTGTCTATTGCTATGTGTTGAATGTTTTAAATATAATTTCACTAGCGTATGTTATTTGTGGCTGAGTGACCATTTTGTAATGTTTGAGAGGCATTTTTTTGTTATATGTGTTCTTGGTAACACTATGTGTTGTAATCAATTTGTTTATTCTACTCTGACATGACGGTTTCTTACTCAGGTTGTGTGGTATTATTTCTCCAAAGTACTTAAACTTTTCAACAATTTTTATGTCATGTTCTCCAATTCTAATTTTGTTTGCCAGAGGCTGTTCTATTAGCATTATTTCTGTTCTTTCAAAAGATATTTTAAGGCCAATACTCTGGGCTATTTGCTGTAATGATTGTATTTTTTGTTCCGTTTCTTGAATGTTGTTGGCGAGAAGAGCGAGGTCATAAGCAAATCCTAAACAGTTCAACTTTATGTCATCTTTTTGTGTTCCAGTCTTCATGTTCTTTGGATTGCGCTTGTACCATTCCCTCATTACATATTCAAGGGCCCAATTAAACAGAAGTGGTGACGGGCCATATCCCT
The DNA here is from genome assembly GCF_021461385.2 of Schistocerca piceifrons. Taxonomy (NCBI): domain Eukaryota; kingdom Metazoa; phylum Arthropoda; class Insecta; order Orthoptera; family Acrididae; genus Schistocerca; species Schistocerca piceifrons. Next base: position 677,297,356 of record NC_060139.1, read on the forward strand.
GCCGTAAGCCAGCTTTTACCAAGAATGATTCAGAAAGTTCCCTCTGAACTAAATTTTCGATTTTGTATTTGTTAAGGTAAACTCTATCAGTTCAATTAACTTTGGGTGGAGTCCAAAATGTGTCGAAATTTTTAACAGTGAGCGTCTAGGCACAGAATCATATGCTTTCTTAAAATCTATAAACGTAATTGAGAGAGGCTTGTTTCGTTTGTGGTAATAGGCCATGATTGATTTTAGAATAAATATTGTTTGGCACAGCTCCTCCAAGGTCTGAAGCATCCTTGATATTTCCCCAGTTCCTTATCCATTTGTTCTTTGAACCTGTTGTGTAAAATCTTGTAGGTACAGTCCAAGAGCGAGATCCCTCTATAGTTGTATGGTTCACTTTTGTCTCCTTTCTTATAAAGTGGGTTAATTATAACTGTAGTCCATTCTTCTGGGAATTTTTCTGTTGCCCAAAATTTTGTAAAACAATATGTAAAGATGCCTGAGTTGTTTTACTAGCATACTTTCACATTTTCACAAACACTTGATTTTCTCCACATGCTTTGTAGTTTCTCATTTCTTTAAGTGCAATTTCTATTTCTTGTACTGTTCAAAATGGTTCAAATGGCTCTGTGGACAATGGGACTTAACATCTTAGGTCATCAGTCCCCTAGAACTTAGAACTACTTAAACCTAACTAACCTAAGGACATCACACACATTCACGTCCGAGGCAGGATTCGAACTTGCGACCGTAGCAGTCCCGCGGTTCCAGACTGCAGTGCCTATAACCGCACGGCTACCATGGCCGGCTGTTGTACTGTAGGTGGTTTTATGTTTTCTGGTTTGGTTTTTACAGGGATGCTTGTGTCTATTGTTAAAAGCTGTTCAGGTTCACCACAGTTCAAGAGCTTGTTGAAAGCTTCTGCTATGATTTCTGCGTTTTCCCTCTTATTACGGGTTATTCTTCCATCTTTATCTCTCAGCAATACTGTGCGAGGGTTTAATTACATAACTGTTTATCAAAGGCTTTGAAACACTCTCTGGAATTGGTTTTGTAGAAGTTTTCTTCAATGCAACTCTGTAGATCCTTTTGATATTGCCACTTTGTTTTTCTGATAATTTGAGAGAATTTTTTCTGATGTTTTTGATGTTTTGTGATCTTTTGCATTGTCTTCTGTTTTGTGAGGTTGAAATTTTGTCCAAGCTTGATGTCTCTCATCATGAATTTCGTCGCATTCTGTAGTCATAGTTTTATTTGACAGTAATGAACTTTTCCTTACAATAATGGCTTTCCTTGCAGGAGCACGATTGTCTCTGGCAACAGATAAGGAAGAAATCCTTTTACAGATTGAAAGTGCCCTAAATTGTTGTCAGAGGAGAAAAAGCTTTATTTAACGAAAGAAGCTAATCTTGAGTGTTCTTCAGTTGAGAACTTACAAATATATTGTCATCTGATAGTTTGTTTTCTTGTGTGTTGTGATTCAGAAACAGGAACACCTCTCAGAAATGTGTTGTAATGTGAAAAAAATTAATATAAATAAATTATTAAATAAATATAATTGAATATGATTGCGTTGTTAAAATGTCTGTGCTTATCTTCATATCCTAGCCATCGGACTTCGCTAAAATTTTTAGTTGAAGATGCAGGCAGCGGATTCCAGGAACACCGGCGCTTGTCGTAATCACGAAAATCCTGTTCATATAGTTTTTCTCTTCACTTCAATAAATAGAATGCTTGATCCAGTTGTTTTTTTAACATCATATTATTCATGCACACATATGATATATCGGGATCGCAATACATCATATCGAAAATGGCACATCCTTGTCATCCTTCTACATAAAAGAGAGTCTTAGTATGTCTATCTAAAACAAAAAACTCTTTTCATTTGTCTGCACCTTACCACGCATTCATAATTAACATCTTTGCTAATGCTTCTGTTCGATTGGTGTTTCATTTTTGTTTTGTTCTTAAATAAATATTAACGTTGAGACGCCCTGGAGGTCTTTCATCATGTACTTATACAGTATGAACGATAAAAGGAATTTTTGTTACGATTGTGGCGAATTCACTTCAAAAGGGCAAAGGTGAAATTTGATTTCTCATATTAGTAGAGCTTAGGAGTATTATATTGACAATAAAATAGACTAGAATAAGTTTTGGGCTCCAAAAATCTGTGTTTCAAAATGTGTAACATTATTAACTGGCTGGCTAAAAGATTCCTGCCCTATGCCTTGTGCAGTTCCTATGTTGAGGCGAGAAGTTAAATGACATGTCACAGACAGCTACTTCTGATGACAAAAATATCTGTAATTAATTAAATGTCCATGTTTAGAATCAGCCATTCGAACAAGGCCACACGGAGCAGACCTTCCCATACCTTCTCCACAAGACGACAGTAAATACTTTTCATCAACACCAAAAGGAATTTGAGCATTTATCTTCTAAACAGAAGTATCTAGTTTTCTGTAACAATACTGATTCTCTGGTGGAGCCACAGATGTGGAACATAAACCTGAAAATTAGCGTTTGTTCAATGACTTCTGGAAAATCGGCTTGAAAGAGATCTTGCTGCATAACGGAATTAATTTCCCATCCATTTCTATAGCTTACACAATTAGTATGAATGGTATTTACATGAACATGCATCTCTGAAAGACAGTATCTGATGTGATGACTATTTGTGGCAGGTATATGCAGATTTTAAAGTAATAGCCATTCTACTTAGATTACAATTTAGCTGTACAAAATTATTCTGCTTCTGGTGCATATGAGATAACAGAGGCAGAAGCAATTATTACATTGAAAAAGGCTGGCCAAAGAGAGTGTCATTCAGTCCAGGAAAGGCAAATGTCATTCATCAAACACTTGTAAGTGTTAACAAAATCTTATTTCCTCAATTACATAACGAACTAGGTTTGATTAATAATTTTGTGAAATCACTGGATCATGACAGGAGTGAATTTCTCTTTCTAAAAATCAAGTTTCCAAAAATCAGTGAAGCGAAACTAAAAAAGAGATTTTTTTTCTCCTTCAGAATATGGGAATTACGAATGATTCAAGTTTGGTAGCCAGTTAAATACATAATAATTGGTTACATGGTTCTCCATAAAAAATATTGTCATAAGCTTTCCAAGAGCCTAGAGGTGTGAACATTACAGAGAACTTTTCAGTGAGGTGATTAAGGACTACAAGAATGTAGGAGATAATGAGTCATACAAAATACACATATTGGACTCCCATGTGGACAAGGAAAGTACTGGTGATAAAACATAAAGGCTATTATTTTTCCTCTTCTTTTTTCCACTATCGAATTTCAGCCCCAGACCACAATTAAAATTTCGTCTCCCTTAATCATCTGAATGATTTTTTTTTATCTCATCATGCATTTCTCCAGTTTCTTCACCATCTAGGGAGCTAACTGGCATATAAACTTCTATTAGTGCGGTAAGTACAGGGCTATTACAAATGATTGAAGCGATTTCATAAATTCACTGTAGCTCCATTCATTGACGTATGGTCACGACACACTACAGATACGTAGAAAAACTCATAAAGTTTTGTTCGGCTGAAGCCGCACTTCAGGTTTCTTGCCGCCAGATCGGTCGAGAGCGCAGTGAGACAAAATGGCGACAGGAGCCGAGAAAGCTTATGTCGTGCTTGAAATGCACTCACATCAGTCAGTCATAACAGTGCAACGACACTTCAGGACGAAGTTCAACAAAGATCCACCAACTGCGAACTCCATTCGGCGATGGTATGCGCAGTTTAAAGCTTCTGGATGCCTCTGTAAGGGGAAATCAACGGGTCGGCCTGCAGTGAGCGAAGAAACGGTTGAACGCGTGTGGGCAAGTTTCACGCGTAGCCCGCGGAAGTCGACGAATAAAGCAAGCAGGGAGCTAAACGTACCACAGCCGACGGTTTGGAAAATCTTACGGAAAAGGCTAAAGCACAAGCCTTACCGTTTACAATTGCTACAAGCCCTGACACCCGATGACAAAGTCAAACGCTTTGAATTTTCGGCACGGTTGCAACAGCTCATGGAAGAGGATGCGTTCAGTGCGAAACTTGTTTTCAGTGATGAAGCAACATTTTTTCTTAACGGTGAAGTGAACAGACACAATGTGCGAATCTGGGCGGTAGAGAATCCTCACGCATTCGTGCAGCAAATTCGCAATTCACCAAAAGTTAACGTGTTTTGTGCAATCTCACGGTTTAAAGTTTTCGGCCCCTTTTTCTTCTGCGAAAAAAAACGTTGCAGGACACGTGTATCTGGACATGCTGGAAAAGTGGCTCATGCCACAACTGGAGACCGACAGCGCCGACTTCATCTTTCAACAGGATGGTGCTCCACCGCACTTCCATCATGAAGTTCGGCATTTCTTAAACAGGAGATTGGGAAACCGATGGATCGGTCGTGGTGGAGATCATGATCAGCAATTCATGCCATGGCCTCCACGCTCTCCCGACTTAACCCCATGCGATTTCTTTCTGTGGGGTTATGTGAAAGATTCAGTGTTTAAACCTCCTCTACCAAGAAACGTGCCAGAACTGCGAGCTTGCATCAACGATGCTTTCGAACTCTTTGTTGGGGACATGCTGCGCCGAATGTGGGAGGAACTTGATTATCTGCTTGATGTCTGCCGAATCACTTAAGGGGCACATATCGAACATTTGTGAATGCCTAAAAAAACTTTTTGAGTTTTTGTATGTGTGTACAAAGCATTGTGAAAGTATCTCAAATAATAAAGTTATTGTAGAGCTGTGAAATCGCTTCAATCATTTGTAATAACCCTGTACATATGTACATATGTAAATGTTCATATGTACACACATTTGTTAGCTATCCATCTATTTTCTGGGTACTAACGCATAAAATATGAATATAGTTTACAAACTACAGAAAAGCATTGTAAGAATAAAAGCCAAAATAATAATTGAGCTTATGTGCTCAACTTGTTTTACAGTGCATTGTGAGGTTGTTATTAACCGCTTCAACAATTATTCATGGACATATACGAAAATTTTCATTACTGAATGGTAAATATACTTACATGCTATAGTTAAAATCTTCCATTGTTTTGATCGGATCTTTACAGTAAGCTCAATTATTATTTTGACTGTTATTCTTATGATGCTTTTCTGTACTTGTGAACTATATTCATCTTTTTTGCGTTTGTACCCAGAAAATACAGGGAGACCATTATTGAACTATTTTAAATAATATAAGCAAAATTACAGCATTTGGGGAACTGAGAATCTGCATTTCTCGATCGAGAAGTTTCTTCGCTCTCAACGGGTGACTGTGTGGTGTGCAGTGTCCAGTCACGGAATAATCGGTGCTATATTCCTTGATAGTGCAGTGACTACCGAACGGTAGCTGCTCACGCTAACCACATGACCACGGCGCTCCTGAGATCTCATTGTCCTTGATGTTGCCTATCTTGCGCTTGGACTACTCAGTTTGTATATTTTGCTTATTTTTTTCATAGTTCCTCACAACTTCTTCCTCTTTTCTCGATTGATTTGTGTTCAGTTTTTCAAGGCCTATCCACTGTGCGAACTTGGAACTAAATCTGGGGGGGGGGGGGGGGTGCGATGGGGAGGTTCCCTTGTTAGTTGTTAGTAAGTCTATGGGCACAACAGCGCACCGGTGGTGAAAGCTAGCGGAAACGATAAATCGATATCAAACGCTGTTGACAGCTTTTGATGACCGAAATAAGGACCGTTGTTTCTTAATGTCAAACAGAACAGGGTTCCAACTCTTACTTAAAGAATACCCCTTATCTTTGTTTATAACATTGTCAGATAGCCGAATTCCAATGGCTTCTTTCACTACACAGTCCCAATACCGCAACACAGAAGCAACTACTTGTGTCTCATCGTACTACATTTTATGTCCTTCAGTAAGACAATATTCCACCACTGCAGATTTTTTTCTGGCTGAAATAAACGCGTGTGGTAATGATGTTCCACGCATCGATCCTGGATCGTACAAATCGTTTGTACAGTATAGTTTTTTCCGCAACGGCAAGGAATCTTGTAGACCCCGGGCTTTCTCAAACCCAAATCATCATTTACTAAACCCAGCAGAGCTCTGGTTGGTTAGTTGGTTGGTTTAAAGGAGGGAAGGGGGAGGGGAAGGGACCAAACTGCTGGGTCATCGGTCCTTGGCTCTGGTAATAGCTGAGGGACAGAATACGCTTTTAATATCAAATTTCTTTAAAATTGTTCCTATTTTTGAAGATAAGCTCGCCACAAAGGTAGAAATGCCACCGATTTGCTTGTATCTTCTGTTGGTTCCCGTGAAGGTCGAATCTGTAGAGTACGACGTATCTGATTGTCAGTATAACCATTCTGCTTGAAGAAAACTTTCAGAAGATCCATTTCTTGTATCAAACTATCTGCATCTGAGATGGCGTAAGATCTTTGTACCAGTGTACGTAGGACCCCGTTGCATTGATACGACGGATGAAAACTTGATGCATGAAGATATCGGTCCCTTTTCGTGGGCTACGACAAACACTATGTCCTAATGGCCTGTCATCCCTCCCGTAGACCAAGACATCTAAAAGCGGGAGCCTTCCATCCTTTTCAACTTCCATCATGAACTTAATATTGGATGCAGACAATTAAAATGATCTAGAAAACGACCCAGAACATCCCTCCCAAGTGGCCATACCATAAACGTATCTTCGATGTATCTCCAGAAACAAATTGGTTTTAAGAACGCCGTGTTCAGTGCCACGTCCTCAGAATCTTCCATAAACAGATGGGCGACAATGGAGGATAACGTACTCCCCATATCCACTCCTTAAGTTTCTTCAAAGTATTTGTCATTAAACAAAAAATATGTCGATATCAGCACACGGCAACAAAGTTTAGTTGTTCCTAAGAAGCTAGAGTTCCAAGAAACTCTGTTAAACAGAGACACAATATAAAAACTAACGAGCAAATCCGTGGGACTGAGACACAAAAACATCAAACGCTAAATAAAAAACAGGGTATTGGAAATATGGTGTTCGCATTTTCCGACGTGGGGACTGAGAGTGGAAGCTAAATATTTGGCTAAGTTGTAAGTAGGAGTGCCCTAATTGCTAACAGTAGGCCGAAGAGGAACTCCTTGCCTGTGTGCCTTGGGCAAACTATAAACCTCGGCGGGACTGCAGCACCAGGTCGAAGTTTTTTAAGAACATCGTCAGATAATGAGTTCTTCTTCAAAAGTGAAAGCATCTTGCATTTTATACGTTCAGTTGGATCATTCTGAAATCTTCGGTAAGCCGAGTCTGCAACCAAAAGATCCATTTTACCCACATAATCGTCCCGTTAAAGAAGAGCCGTTGTGTTGCCCTTGTCCGATGGAAGAATTACAATATCCTGGTCTTCTCTGATGGACCGGATAGCGGCTCTTTCAAGCGAGGAGATGTTACGTCGCGGGGGTGGCACACGTCGCAATGTATGAGAGACCTCTTGCCTAACCTCATCAGCTAGATCGTCGGGAAATGAATTCCGTAATAGGAACATTCCTGGGTACAGGGGCAAATTCAGTCCCTTTCCCAATACTGCTAGCGTACCATCGTCCAGTTGTTTGATTGTGAGATTGATCACAACATGTCGACGGGTGTGATCAGCCGTTATTGTAGACTGAGAAAAAAGCCCTTGAAACTACGAAGATTGCCTACTAACAGCGTTTGCATGGACCCAGTCTGATATTGCACAGGACGAACTGTCAACCCAATTCCAGGATGCAGCAGACAGTAAACGCCAAAACTTCCCAATGCAAGTAAAATAAATCCTTGGATATGAAATCCAGTTGTCTACGTGTAAAACGAATGCGCACCCTTACTAAGGCAAAACCAACGCGCTTCTTAATGTTGTTGACGATTCTTGTCCCAGTGTAATAATAGTTCTGGCAAATTTAGGTATTATACCTTAATTCCGGCATTTCAACACAACAGCGAGGACGCTCAGCAACTTCCCCATCTTCTTACGAAGTTTATCAAACTTCCCTATAAGTTCAAACATCTCCTACCCGCAGAGGATCTTGATGTGGCTCCGTAAACTTTCCCGGCGTAAGAACTGGTTGTATTCATGTAGGGTCTCCAGCCGGAACATCTCGTCATCTGGACACAATATTTTGCCATTAAGAAAGAACGGTCCTTGTTTCGGTCATCAAAAACTGTCAGTGGTGTTTGATATCGATTTATCGTTTTCACCAGCTTTCACGATCGGTGTGCTGTTATGCCTGTCCCTAGAGGGCAGCTATGTTCGCGCGCGTGCGTTGGACCCACGGTCAGTGTGTAAAGGAGCCGCTGCGGCGTGTTTGATTTCAGTTCTGGCGAGATAGTGCGACGGCCTGCTCACCTGAAGATGGCGACCAGATGGACCGCCGAAGGTATTGTGAGACACTGATGATCATCAGTTTAGTATTGGAGGAATGTGTGTGAGTGAGGTGGGGGGGGGGGGGGGGATAAAAATACGTAGACTATGATATGAATACAGTAAGCACATTCAAAAGGATTGTGTAACAAAAGTTATTTGCTGATGAAGAGACTTGTACAGGAGTACAGTAGCATAGAGAGCTGCATCAAATCAGTGTTCGGACTAGAGACCATTCACGTTTAAATTAACAGTGTCATTCACCCACATCAGACTGAATTTCATGGCACTGTTTTTTTTTATGTTCAATGCAGTTTTATTGAAAATGGACCACCTGTGAACCTATTACAAATTTCATTTACATTTTCTGCAAGGAGTTCTCCTGTTTTATTAGTCACTATAATATTTCTGTCATCATCAAAGATAATTTTTAGTCATGGATTTACAGGGAAATACATCGATGTGTATCAGGCAGTGTATTGATCTAATATGCTAACCCGATTGTAGTTGCTGTTGTATAGAAGTCTTGAGTGGTATATGTTTCTGGCCTGTGAAACCCTGGAGGATTTTATTGTGTTGCTTCGTCACTACTTGTAAGAATATTAGTAAATGAAAAGTTGGGGTATTACTATTACATAGAACAGCACTAACTAAAATGGAAATGTGATAGTTTACTCTAAAACACGTCAGCCGAATGTTGAGCTGATACCTTTCATATTTCTATTTCATTGCGTCAATTCATATATTTGTGTG